>NC_091758.1:46304740-46334740 GCF_043380555.1 Nothobranchius furzeri | reverse complement strand
GGCGGCCGCCCGCGATAATAATTCTGATTAATATATATATTAATTAGTGTTTTCACTGACAACACTAATTAATTTATATTTGATCTTGATGGTGAAACTAAAGGCGTTTAACACTGAACACCTAACATGAATGCAGCTTCTGAGAGCTAGCTAATATCAGCTAAAACTGTGTTCTGCTGCTGCTCACCTTCCTTCTTGAAAAACCTAGTCCATACTTGCTTCTGTTCAATTAACTTTTTCTCCTTGTTTTCTTTTCTGGACGCCAGATTTCCCTTTCTTGGGAAAAGACATGACTGACTCTCCTGCCTCCAGCTCTGGCTGTCGGCATCTGCCATGTCTCATAGCTGTACATGCAGCCGGGCAGCCCCTGGCCGCTGGTGTGGACTAAACCACTTTGCACATTTTTAAGGGGTGATAGATGCCTCAGAGATTATTCAGTTATTATTTTTAAGGTGAAATTCTGTTTCTTAACCTCTTTATCCAGGTAAAGGGACGTTTATTAAGACATTAAGTAAGTTGGGGGAAAAAAATAACAACAATAAAACATTTTTATTCAAAGCTGTCTCAGGGCCCCTCCCTGCAGTGGGCCCTGGGTAAACGGTACCCCCCCCCCCCAGTCCGACGCCCCTGGTTACAGTAGGGTGTGAAAGTTTGGCTGCCTTGTTCATCTCCATGGTTTTCCTGTATAAACATTACATTTATCACACACTGGTGTTTATAGGAGTTAGAAAGTATGCAATAGCAATATTAGGCAGGTGCATACATTTAAGCACCACAATGAAGAAATGAGCTGAGGACTGAGCAGATGTGCTACTGTGTTTTGGACTAGCTGCTCTTCTTTGCTAGATCTGTATACAGAGCATTGCAGTAGTCCAAAAGGAAGCTGATAAAAGCTTGTATGGCTCCTTCTAGGTTGTAGTAGTAGTTGTAGTTTACTTGAGCCAAAAGACAGGGCTTAAAGAAGCTGGTCTTCACAAACAAATCAAGCTGCTTGTCCCATGACTCCCAAATTTCTTACCTGATGTTTAAAACTCGAGGCTAAAGTTCCATACAGGTCAGTCCCCGCAGTAGCAATCGGGTCAGAACTAAACCCTCAGACTGAGCTCAGCTGGAAAAAGTCCACCTTGTGTCGCACCATAAAACCCTCTGAGGGGTTCTGCTGGAGCTGAAACCTGGTTTATTCCTTCTGAGCTTCAAACCTCTCTTACAAAGATTCTTCTGGCGATCACCCGTCCAACCAACATGAAGCTCCTAAAATAGAAACCAGTAAAATCTGGATGTTCTGATTCAAGTCTGACTCAGCTTGCCTTCTCGGTCCGTTTCTGACTGATCCAGATCAGAACCGGGCTCTTCCTGATTGAACAGCCCACTTCATATGTTTTAAAGAACAGATGTATCTACTGGTGACCTCTGACCCCTTTCCCTTTGTTCCCTGTGGGTGTGTAGTCTGCACTTTATCAAGCTGAAGCGACCCATTCTGTCTGTGCCAGGTACCCGAACCTGGACTTTGGCTGGAAGAGATCCATCGATATCAAGACATTCAGCTCCTGTCCCGAGTCCTGCACTGATGAAGCTGACTGTAGGCACCAGAATCTCACCCCCCAAACACTTCCCAGCCATCCCCAGGGTCCCTGCACCCAGACCCTAACCAACGGCACTACATTTGACCGCGACGGGCACCAACAGGAGTGCAGCTCTTCCGAACCCAGATTTGACTCTACCTCAGTTCCTGTGCCACACCCCCTCAGCCCCTGTCCTCCCCACCCCCTGCATGAATGTACCACAGAGAGAACCTCTCACCATGACAACGCTACCTCAGACTTCCCCAACCTCACCGTCAACCAAGACTCCCCCAGGAACCTGGGGCCCAACCCCGGCCTGATCTTGCAGGCTCTGACTCTGTCCAATGCCAGCGACGGATTCAACCTGGAGCGCTTGGAGATGCTGGGAGACTCCTTCCTGAAACACGCCATCACTACCTACCTGTTCTGCACCTACTCGGATGCCCATGAGGGCCGGCTCAGCTACATGCGCAGCAAAAAGGTGAGGCAGAAGACCAGGATTAGGGGTCCAGAACCCAGCAGATGGGTGAGCAGTGCTCTGTGAGGGAACACAAGTGTAGCTGATATGGATTAAAATCGAGAACCGGTACCCATTGTTTCAATTCCTAGGAATCGTTCACCACTTTTGTAAACAATTCACCTTATTAGTTCCAGTAGTCACAAATGACGTCACCGCGCACGTTGCATAGCTTACGGAAGCAGAAAACATGGCGTCTATGCGGCACAAACGTTTGGTTATACTTTACAAGAAAGCACGACAACAGGGTAACCGGCAATAATTGCAAAGTAGAGGAAGCATCAAAAATATACAAAAGCCTTTGGGCACAAAATACGAGATAACCTAAAGTTACCGACACGTGTTGACCCGCTTCGAGAACTTTGCACATCGTCTCCTGTTAATGAGGAGAGGAAGAAAACGATCTTTTGTAAAGCGCCTCTCAAGACGAAAATCACAGTGCAGGTAACTAACCAGCTAGCAGCCTGTCATGTTAGCGCCATCAGCCTTATATACACACCTTCACACTAGCAGACTCCAGGGACAAAGGTCTGACCTGTGGGGAGATGTTTCCCACTCTGCTGAAGCTGCAGCCACACTGCACCGAACCAGAAGATGACTCCGCCTTCACAGGGAGCATAAAGGAGAACATTTGGAAAGGTGTTTCCAACCCGTACAGGTACAGCTGATCATTTATCATACAGAGGCGGACAGTTATTGCAGCAGCTGTGTGTAGTTAGTTTTTCCCTCCTGTTTGACTACTCTGGAATGGATGAGGGAACTGGATCGATAGAGTCAACAATGCCACTGATATTAATAAAAGCTTATCAATTCCCACCCCTAGTATCTGATAAACAGTTTTCATCTAAACACATAGCTGCAGAATCAGCACCGTCAACCTCCGTCCTCATGCTACCACCACTCTGAAGATAAAAACGTTATCATAAAAAAGCTAAGAGATTGGACCTGGTGGAGCTCTATGGATTGTTGTTGGTTGAGAATGTCCTTACCCCACTGACCTTGTCTACCTGTCCTCCAGGTGAGCAACTGTAACCTGTACCGTTTGGGGAAGAAGAAGGGTCTCCCCAGCAGAATGGTGGTGTCCATCTTTGATCCTCCTGTGAACTGGCTTCCCCCTGGTTACGTGGTGAACCAGGACAGGAGCACCGACAAACTGGACCTAGACGAGGTTGGTGCATCTCAGGTCAGGGTCGGTCAACCAGACGTGCTAGCTTCTGGACCTGCTGCTCTTTGCAGAGCTGGGAGGTGACGGGTGTCATGGACTGTTGCTAGAGCAGCGTGGATCTTAAGGCTAGTTTATACTTCTTCGTCTGCATCGGTCCAGTGACACGCAATGCCTTTGTCTGTAGTTGCAAGGACAGAGTAGAGCCCACCTTTCTAAATATCTGTCTGCAAACCTGTGATTGGTCAGGATGCCGCTTCTTTTAACTTAGTCAACAGCATCGTCATTCCGCCTCAAAAAAGTATGAGACAAACGTATCTAGTGACAGACGCGAACGTATCTAGTGACAGACGCGAACGTATCTAGTGAGCGTACGCGGACGTATCTAGTGAGCGTACGCGGACGTATCTAGTGAGCGTACGCGGACGTATCTAGTGAGCGTACGCGGACGTATCTAGTGAGCGTACGCGGACGTATCTAGTGAGCGTACGCGGACGTATCTAGTGAGCGTACGCGGACGTATCTAGTGAGCGTACGCGGACGTATCTAGTGAGCGTACGCGGACGTATCTAGTGAGCGTACGCGGACGTATCTAGTGAGCGTACGCGGACGTATCTAGTGAGCGTACGCGGACGAATCTAGTGACGGACTCCTACGTATCTAGTGACGGACGCGTACGCATCTAGTGACGGACGCGTACGCATCTAGTGACGGACGCGGACGCATCTAGTGACGGACGCGGACGCATCTAGTGAGCGTACGCGGACGTATCTAGTGAGCGTACGCGGACGTATCTAGTCAAGTCAAGTCAAAGTCATTTATTGTCATTTCTACCACATGTGCAGGACATACTGAGAAATGAAATTCAGTTTCAGCACACACAATTCAAAGATCAGACATACGTGGGTAAGACACATAACAAGAATTGGTGACTGCGGTCATTCGCAACATGAGTCACGCTACCTTAATAGATAGATGAAAAGGGTGTTACATGAGGATAAGTGGGGGTAGGTAAAAAAAAAGGCATAGCAGAGTTAGCCCCAGCTGGGAGTAACTCTATTATACAAAAAAAAACTCCTTTCACATGGAAGCACAGACAGCACAGATACAACATCAGAGTCCGATGGGGAGGTGGGGATGGGCGGGATCCTGAAGCCTCCAATGGGAGCTGCCACTGCGGCGCATCGACCAGCTGCAGACCAGCAGGTGGGAGGGAGATAGTGAGCGTACGCGTACGTATCTAGTGAACGTACGCGTACGTAACTAGTGAGCGTACGCATCTAGTGACGAACGCGTACGCATCTAGTAACGGACGCGTACACATCTAGTGACGGACGCGTACGCATCTAGTGAGCGTACGCGTACGCATCTAGTGAGCGTACGCGTACGCATCTAGTGAGCGTACGCGTACGCATCTAGTGAGCGTACGCGTACGCATCTAATGAGCGTACGCGTACGTATCTAGTGAGCGTACGCGTACGTATCTAGTGAGCGTACGCGTACGTATCTAGTGAGCGTACGCGTACGTATCTAGTGAGCGTACGCGTACGCATCTAGTGAGCGTACGCGTACGCATCTAGTGAGCGTACGCGTACGTATCTAGTGAGCGTACGCATCTAGTGAGCGTACGCGTACGCATCTAGTGAGCGTACGCGTACGCATCTAGTGAGCGTACGCGTACGCGTCTAGTGACGGACGCGTACGCGTCTAGTCTAGTGACGGACGCGGACGTATCTAGTGTATTGACGGACGCGGACGTATCTAGTGTATTGACGGACGCGGACGTATCTAGTGTATTGACGGACGAGGACGTATCTAGTCTAGTGACGGACGCGGACGTATCTAGTCTAGTGACGGGCTGACGTATCTAGCGACGGACGGACGCGGACGTATCTAGCGACAGACAGACGTATCTAGTGTATTGACTGACGCGGACGTATCTAGTGTATTGACGGACGCGAACGTATCTAGTGTATTGACGGACGCGGACGTATCTAGTCTAGTGACGGACGCGGACGTATCTAGTCTAGTGACGGGCTGACGTATCTAGCGACGGACGGACGCGGACATATCTAGCGACAGACGGACGTATCTAGCGACAGGCGGACGTATCTAGCGACAGGCGGACGTATCTAGCGACAGGTGGACGCGGACATATCTAGTGACAGGCAGACGTAGCTGGAGAGAGGCAGACGCGGACGTAGCTGGAGACAGGCAGACGCGGACGTATCTAGCGACAGGCGGACGTATCTAGCGACAGGCGGGCGTATCTAGCGACAGGCGGACGCGGACGTAGCTGGAGACAGGCAGACGCGGACGTAGCTGGAGACAGGCAGACGCGGACGTAGCTGGAGACAGGCAGACGCGGACGTAGCTGGCGACAGACAGACGCGGACGTATCTAGAGACAAACAGACGCGGACGTGTCTAGAGACAGACAGACGCGGACGTATCTAGCGACAGACAGACGCGGACTTATCTAGCGACAGACAGACGCGGACTTATCTAGAGACAGACAGACGCGGACGTATCTAGCGAGAGACAGACGCAGACGTAGCTGGCGACAGACAGACGCGGACGTAGCTGGCGACAGACAGACGCGGACGTATCTAGAGACGAATAGACGCGGACGTATCTAGAGACGGATAGACGCGGACGTATCTAGAGACGGATAGACGCGGACGTATCTAGAGACGGATAGACGCGGACGTATCTAGAGACGGATAGATGCGGACGTATCTTAGGACAGACAGACGCGGACGTATCTAGAGACAGGCGGACATATCTAGCGACAGACGGACGCGGACGTATCTAACGACAGACGGACGCGGACGTATCTAGAGACAAACGAACGCGGACGTATCTAGCGACAGACGGACGCGGACGTATCTAGAGACAGACGGACGCGGACGTATCTAGAGACAGACGGACGCGGACGTATCTAACGACAGACAGACGCGGACGTATCTAGCGACGGAAAGACGCGGACGTATCTAGCAACGGAAAGACGCGGACGTATCTAGCGACGGAAAGACGCGGACGTATCTAGCGACAGACGGACGCGGACGTATCTAGCGACAGACGGACGCGGACGTATCTAGCGACAGACAGACGCTGACGTATCTAGCGACAGACAGACGCGGACGTAATTAGAGACAGGCGGACATATCTAGCGACAGACGGACGCGGACGTATCTAACGACAGACGGACGCGGACGTATCTAGAGACAAACGAACGCGGACGTATCTAGCGACAGACGGACGCGGACGTATCTAGAGACAGACGGACGCGGACGTATCTAACGACAGACAGACGCGGACGTATCTAGCGACGGAAAGACGCGGACGTATCTAGCAACGGAAAGACGCGGACGTATCTAGCGACGGAAAGACGCGGACGTATCTAGCGACAGACGGACGCGGACGTATCTAGCGACAGACGGACGCGGACGTATCTAGCGACAGGCGAACGTATCTAGAGACAGACGCAGACGTAGCTAGAGACAGATGTGAACTTATCTAGCAACAGACAGACGCAGACGTGTCTAGCAACAGACAGACGCTGACGTATCTAGCGACAGACGGACGCGGACGTATCTAGCGACAGGCGGACGTATCTAGAGACAGACGCAGACGTAGCTAGAGACAGATGTGAACTTATCTAGCAACAGACAGACGCAGACGTGTCTAGCAACAGACAGACGCGGCCGTATCTAGCGACAGACGGACGCGGACGTATCTAGCGACAGGCGGACGTATCTAGAGACAGACGCAGACGTAGCTAGAGACAGATGTGAACTTATCTAGCAACAGACAGACGCAGACGTGTCTAGCAACAGACAGACGCAGACGTGTCTAGCGACAGACAGACGCGGCCGTATCTAGCGACAGACGGAAGCGGACGTATCTAGCGACAGACGCGTAACAAACTGGAGAACGAAAAAGTCGTGACATAAACGTTAACACGTCCGTGACTAGGGATGGGTACATTGGACATTTGAATCGATTTGGTACCAAGCACTAACCCTTTACCCTGGATCTTCATTCCTTTTGACATTCATTTTCTAACAATAGACTTTTCCTATCCAAAGTCGACATTTTCGATTGCACCTTCCACTACCTTTGTAGTAGCCCATGGTCCTGTACACTTTCACAATAATGACCCAAAAGCGTAGTTAAATAATATTTAAACACACTAAAAAAAGGTCAAATGAGTAATAATGAAAGTGAACTTAGGAATTGCAGCACAGTAAAAAATAAAATCACAATAAAACAAAGACTGACTTGTGACTCCACAGAAGATAGCCAAATGGTGAAAGTGTGTCCTTAAAGGAGACTACTGGCAACAGGGATGCCTAATGTACAACGTTGTCATTGTCGTCATCACCCAGTCTCACATCGCATTTAGTGGACCCAAACTTTAGAGAACGTTCTTTCTACTATGCTGCTAGCTGTGCTTACATCTGGCCTGCAGCGACTGACGACGTTAGGCTCTTGCACATGCACTGCTGTCTGTCTAGGGAAGTCGGGTATCAAACTCTGTGGTACCGAAACAAGCTGGCTAGCCCCCGGCTTTGAGCCTACGTGCTAACATCCATCACCAAGCCTGAATTAGCTTAACGATTGTAACTATCACTAGCGACCGCTGAGCTTCAGCCTTAAGTTCTACTACCCTCCGGCTGACATGTACTACATTCTAGTACAGTTGTAGTACTCTAGGGTTGTCCAGCCTGTACATTGGATGCATGTAAGTGACGTTTAACCCACAAGCTCCCATCCAACTGGTGGCATATGCAAAAGGAGAGCAAACCCCACACAGCTGCTCCTGCAAGGTTACTAGTTAAGCAGCTGGAAATTTGCACATGACTTTTATTTTGAAAGTGTTGATGTTTTACACTGCTTTCATGTTTGATTTACTGTCTGACCGGATCTGAACTGTAGAATGTGATGCGTTCTGGAAGTACATTACACGTCTTAAGGCTTTTGGGATGCGTCTAAAACCTGATGCTTCACGGCCAATGGAAAGGAACCCGTCCGCCATAACGACGGCTTATTGCTACGAAGTACGTTTAACAGACGTTACGCGACGCTTACATGTCGGGTGAAAGAGGGGGTGGGGTTAGGACCTCGTTGGTCTTTTGTGGCTTTTCCCTTTTTTCTGTCCCTTGTGACTTGTCCAGTCCAAGTCCTTTTTAAGAGAGACTGCATTGCAGTTCACGGTTCTTCACAATCGGCTCTAGTCCAGGCATTGTTTTACTAATTTGTTGTATTTTTACAGCCAGGTTAAAAAAGGGATATTGTAACGACTCTGTTTCTGACCCGACCTTCATAATGAAGCTGACTGATGTCCTCTTCTTCCAGGCGAGAGAGGAGCTAGTGTCCAACGGGAGGTCTGTGAATGACTTTGAAGATGAGGAGCGGGATGATGTGGGTGAGGACTTGGATGAAGATGAGTTGTTGCTGAAAGATGAGCCAAAAGATGACGTCAACATGGAGGATGACCTGGAGTACTACAAGGAGCACATCCGCTTTATCGACAACATGCTTCTGGGCTCTGGCGCTTTTGGAAAGAAGATCTCTCTGAGCACCTTTCCCCCTTCCCCCAGCCCAGCTTCAGGCTCCTCCCCCTCCTTGGACCCCTCCTATGAATGGAAAGCCCCCAAGAAGCCTGCCCATTTTGCTGAGCAAGCGATAGCAGCTGAGGAATTCGATTACAGCTCTTGGGACGCCATGTGTTACCTGGACCCTAGCAAGGTGGGGGAGGAAGATGACTTTGTGGTGGGGTTTTGGAACCCATCGGAGGAGAACTGTGGCACTGATCTAGGGAAGCAGTCCATCTCCTACGACCTGCACACGGAGCAGTGCATTGCCGACAAGAGCATCGCTGACTGCGTGGAGGCTCTTCTGGGCTGCTATCTGACCAGCTGTGGCGAGAGAGCTGCCCAGATGTTCCTCTGCTCTCTGGGCTTGAAGGTGAGTTGGGTCTTTCTGCCCGGGTTGTCTGACAGAGCATGAGCTCTGATCCAGACCAAGACCAGAGGTCTAGGGGTGCCCTCCCAGCATTAGGTAGCTGGGTTCCTGTACTCATCCTCCAAAAAGTTCTACGATATAACAATACTGGACTCGTGTCCTGTGGGACTCCTGTTCTGTGGGGCTTGTGTCCTGTGGAACTTGTGTCCTGTGGCACTGGTGTGCTGTGGGACTCGTGTCCTGTGGAACTTGTGGGACTCGTGTCCTGTGGAACTTGTGTCCTGTGGGACTCGTGTGCTGTAGGACTTGTGTCCTGCGGGACTTGTGTGCTGTGGGACTTGTGGGACTCGTGTCCTGTGGTACTTGTGTCCTGTGGGACTCGTGTGCTGTGGGACTCGTGTCCTGTGGGACTCGTGTCCTGTGGGACTTGTGTCCTGTGGGACTTGTGTGCTGTAAGACTTGTTTCCTGCGGGACTCGTGTGCTGTGGAACTTGTGTCCTGTGGGACTCGTGTGCTGTAGGACTTGTGTCCTGCGGGACTTGTGGGACTCGTGTCCTGTGGTACTTGTGTCCTGTGGGACTCGTGTGCTGTGGGACTTGTGGGACTCGTGTCCTGTGGTACTTGTGTCCTGTGGGACTCGTGTGCTGTGGGACTCGTGTCCTGTGGGACTCGTGTCCTGTGGGACTTGTGTCCTGTGGGACTCGTGTGCTGTGGGACTTGTGGGACTCGTGTCCTGTGGTACTTGTGTCCTGTGGGACTCGTGTGCTGTGGGACTCGTGTCCTGTGGGACTCGTGTCCTGTGGGACTTGTGTCCTGTGGGACTTGTGTGCTGTAAGACTTGTTTCCTGCGGGACTCGTGTGCTGTGGGACTTGTATCCTGTGGGATTTGTGTCCTGTTGGACCTGTGTCCTGTGGTACTCGTGTGCTGTGGAACTTGTGTCCCGTGGGACTCGTACTGTGGGACTCGTGTCCTGTGAGACGTGTGTTCTGTGGGACTGGTGTGCTGTAGGACTTGTGGGACTTGTGTCCTGTGGGACTCGTGTGCTGTGGGACTTGTATCCTGTGGGACTCGTGTGCTGTGGGACTTGTATCCTGTGGGATTTGTGTCCCGTTGGACCTGTGTCCTGTGGTACTCGTGTGCTGTGGAACTTGTGTCCCGTGGGACTCGTACTGTGGGACTCGTGTCCTGTGGGACGTGTGTTCTGTGGGACTCGTGTCCTGTGGGACTTGTGTCCTGTGGGACTCGTGTGCTGTAGGACTTGTGTCCTGCAGGACTCATATCCTGTGGAACTTGTGTCCTGTGGGACTCGTGTGCTGTAGGACTTGTGGGACTTGTGTCCTGTGGGACTTGTGTGCTGTAGGACTTGTGTCCTGCAGGACTCGTGTGCTGTGGGACTTGTGGGACTCGTGTGCTGTGGGACTTGTGTCCTGTGGGATGTGTGTCCTGGGGGACTCGTGTCCTGTGGGACTCCTGTCCTGTGGAACTTGTGTCCTGTGGGACTTGTGTCTTGCTGGACTTGTGTCCTGTGGGACTCATGTCCTATTGGACTTGTGGGACTCGTGTCCTGTGGGACTTGTGGGACTCATGTCCTGTGGAACTTGTGTCCTGTGGGACTGGTGTGCTGTAGGACCTGTGTCCTGCGGGTCTTGTGTGCTGTGGGACTCGTGTCCTGTGGGACCTGTGGGACTCATGTCCTGTGGAACTTGTATCCTGTGGGACTCGTGTACTGTGGGACTTGTGGGGCTCGTGTCCTGTAGGACTTGTGTCCTGTGGGACTCGTGTGTTGTGGGACTTGTGTACTGTGGGACTCGTGTCCTGTGGGACTTGTGGGACTCATGTCCTGTGGGACTTGTGTTCTGTAGAACTTGTGTCCTGTGGGACTCGTGTCCTGTGGGGTTTGTGTCCTGTGGCACTTGTGGGACTCGTGTCCTGTAGGACTTGTATCTTGTGGAACTCGTGTCCTGTGGGACTCGTGTGGTGTGGGACTTGTGTCTTGCTGGACTTGTGTCTTGTGGGACTCGTGTCATATTGGACCTGTGGGACTCGTGTCCTGTGGGACTTGTGGGACTCGTGTCCTGTGGGACTTGTGGGACTCATGTCCTGTGGAACTTGTGTCCTGTGGGACTGGTGTGCTTTAGGACCTGTGTCCTGCGGGACTCGTGTGCTGTGGGACTCGTGTGCTGTGGGACTCGTGTCCTGCGGGACTCGTGTCCTGTGGGACTCGTGTCCTGTGGGACTCCTGTTCTGTGGGACTTGTGTCCTGTGGGACTTGTGTGCTGTGGTACTTGTGTCCTGTTGGACCTGTGTCCTGTGGGACTCGTGTGGTGTGGGACTTGTGTCCTGTGGGACTCGTGTCCTGTGGGACTTGTGTGCTGTAGGACTTGTTTCCTGCGGGACTCGTGTGCTGTGGTACTTGTGTCCTGTTGGACCTGTGTCCTGTGGGACTCGTGGGACTTGTGTCCTGCTGGACTTGTGTTCTGTGGGACGTGTCTTGTGGGACTCGTGTACTGTAGGACTTGTGTCCTGCTGGACTTGTGTCCTGTGGGTCCTGTGGGACTCGTGTACTGTAGGATTTGTGTCCTGCGGGACTCGTGTGCTGTGGGACCTGTGGAACTTGTGTCCTGTGGGACTCGTGTGCTGTAGGACTCGTGTGCTGTAGGACTTGTGGGACTCGTGTCCTGTGGGGCTTGTGTCCTGTGGGACTTGTGGGACCCGTGTCCTGTAGGACTTGTGTCTTGTGGAACTCGTGTCCTGTGGGACTTGTGTCTTGTGGGACTCGTGTGGTGTGGGACTTGTGTCCTGTGGGACTAGTGTCCTATTGGACTTGTGGGACTCGTGTCCTGTGGGACTTGTGGGACTCGTGTCCTGTGGGACTTGTGGGACTTGTGTCCTGTGGGACTCGTGTCCTTTGGGACTTGTGTCCTGTGGGACTCGTGTCCTATTGGACTTGTGGGACTCGTGTCCTGTGGGACTTGTGGGACTCATGTCCTGTGGGACTTGTGTCCTGTGGAACTTGCGTCCTGTGGGACTCGCGTTCAGTGGGACTCGCGTTCAGTGGGAGCTGTGGGACTCGTGTCCTGTGGGACTTGTGGGACTCGTGTCCTGTGGGACTTGTGTCCTGTGGAACTTGCGTCCTGTGGGACTCGCGTTCAGTGGGAGTTGTGGGACTCGTGTCCTGTGGGACTTGTGTCCTGTGGAACTTGCGTCCTGTGGGACTCGCGTTCAGTGGGAGTTGTGGGACTCGTGTCCTGTGGGACTTGTGTCCTGTGGAACTTGCGTCCTGTGGGACTCGCGTTCAGTGGGAGTTGTGGGACTCGTGTCTTTTTTGACTCGTAGCAATTCTTTATAATTAATTCTTATGAACGTAAACCCAATCTACATCAATGGTGACTTGTGCACCGAGTCGCAGATGCACTGGTAAAAGACGTCCCTCAGAAAGGCATCGTGTTGTTGGGCTGCAGAGAGGAAGAGGAGGGGTGAATATAGCTACTGATGACCTCATTTCCTGTGTGACACGTACAGTCCCATTGACAACATGTATTCCTGTTCAACTATGAAAGCATTGGTGCATCAAAGTAAGACTAGATCCTTTAGAACTCCTGATCTAGGCACGAGTTGTCCACGTGGGGACAGCATGGCTACAGGTCCATAAGACTTTCAGCCAGGTGTTCAGGGATGTTTGAAGCCGTACCGCCACTCCCACTGCAGTCATGAATAAAACCACCCATCTGTATCGGTACTGAGTGTGTCCCGAAGGCTCTGGTCTCACTGGTTTTGGACCAGGATGTAAACTCATCACTGTTGCTGGCTGCAGGTCTTACCGGTGGAGAGGGAACTCCAGCGAGCTGCAGTGGTGCTTGGTGGTGCACACCCAGCTGTGGACCAGACTTACGGCTGGCTGAAGATCCCGCCGCGCTGCATGCTGGACCATCCGGACGCTGAGCGGACGCTGCATCACCTGATTTCTGGCTTTGAGAACTTTGAGAAGAAAATCAACTACAGGTTTGAGAACAAGGCGTACCTGCTGCAGGCCTTCACCCACGCCTCCTACCACTACAACACCATCACTGGTCAGACCCAAGCCACAGTCACACTTTCAACCTGATGCTGCTTTGACCTTTGACCTTAGCCCAGGCCCTGTCTCCTCAGATTGTTACCAGCGACTGGAGTTTCTTGGCGATGCAATCTTAGACTACCTCATAACGAAGCACCTTTACGAAGACCCGCGGCAGCACTCGCCCGGCGTGCTGACCGACCTGCGCTCGGCACTCGTCAACAACACCATCTTTGCCTCGCTGGCTGTGAAATATGACTACCACAAGTATTTCAAGTCCATCTCGCCGGAGCTGTTCTACGTCATTGACGACTTTGTGCAGTTTCAGTTGGAGAAGAATGAGATGCAGGGCATGGACTCTGAGGTGAGTCTGACTTGGATGAATCTGGGTGGGCTCGGACTTGCACGGGCAGTTTCTGCTCATGAAAGTGGAAAGCCCCGGGCACATGTGCAGCGTCACAGAGGGGCGGGGGAGTCCGTGAGCGTTGCTGCTTTTGGAGACGCTGAACCAGAGCTGGACCATGTAGGAAACAGCTTCTGGATAAAAAACATGAAAATGTAAGGTACCGTTTCTCTCCCGGTGGCTTTCCTTTACTCGTCAGAGCAGCGCTCCGCACAGAAGCCGGCTCCTTCACACG
The DNA here is from genome assembly GCF_043380555.1 of Nothobranchius furzeri. NCBI lineage: Eukaryota > Metazoa > Chordata > Actinopteri > Cyprinodontiformes > Nothobranchiidae > Nothobranchius > Nothobranchius furzeri. The sequence continues at coordinate 46,320,837 of NC_091758.1, read as the reverse complement.
GGGAAAACCGGCAGTACTGGTTTTCAAAGTAAAATACATTCATAAGTTTCCTTTAAACTGTGATGATGGTTAGTATACAAGCACAGATAAAGACTGTGAGTCTCCTTTTTACGTTGTTTTAACCCTCTGGGACGCTGTAGCAGCAAGGCTCCGCCTCCATGAGTTTCGGTTTCAGTTCAGCTTTAAAAAGGAGATTATAAACTACACCCCAGTGTTTAAGTTGTGTTACTAGGCAACGTAAACGCGGAGTTATACTAAACTAACAAACCACCTGTTTGTAGACAATCTGATCACTTGTCAAAACAGCAGTTTAGTAATCCGTGAGAGGGAACGTGCTTGTGAACATGAACACATGAGATCCTTTTGCTGTTGGTGGAAGTCTCACATACAGCATCATTATGTAGCTGAGAGAGAGAGAGGAGGGCCGCACGAGGAACCAGATGTGCTCAAAAAAGAGCCGCTTCGCGGGGAAGGAGTGGCGCGAGCGGAGTAACAACAATTAGACAGATGTTGATGGTAAACTTCATATTTTGGAGCGATCCGGACAGATATGTTGTCTCTGCAGTTCAGTAGGCTTTTATTAGGCTTATAGAAAGGATGATGGGAAGGATAAATGCCCACCAGGCAGTTCAGATCGTACGGCTGCTTTTAACTGGAATCAGGAAGTGGGCGGAGACTCACAGCCGGAGTCTGAGGCAAACAGCGAGGATGTTGATGACGATGTGGCAGATCCATCCTTCCTCACAGAAGAGTTGGGTCATGATGAGGTAGAGGATGAAGGCCGAGGTCCAGCTCCTCGGAGATCCAACAAGAGGAGTGGGCGGCGCCGCGCAGCTGCAGATCTCGATCTCCGCGGCGTGAGACGGAGCCACTCCCCACTCCAAAATGCATGTACATTATTGCCAAATTAATAAAATAAGTATAGATTCATAAAGTCCAGGTTGTACTGAAAAGATTGATACCACATAAGGCAGTGGTTAGGGCTTTTATTTTGGAAATACAAAGGAAAACTCTAAATTAGTCCAAAACGGCTAATTACCCCAGAGGGTTCATGTATATCCCGACATTCATTCTGAAGGTACTTTGTTTTAATTCATTCATTCAGAAGGTACGTTGCTTTAATTCATTCATTCAGAAGGTACGTTGTTTTAATTCATTCATTCTGAAGGTACGTTGTTTTAATTCATTCATTCTGAAGGTACGTTGTTTTAATTCATTCATTCAGAAGCTACGTTGTTTTAATTCATTCATTCAGAAGGTACGTTGTTTTAATTCATTCATTCAGAAGCTACGTTGTTTTAATTCATTCATTCAGAAGGTACGTTGTTTTAATTCATTCATTCAGAAGGTACGTTGTTTTAATTCATTCATTCTGAAGGTACGTTGTTTTAATTCATTCATTCAGAAGGTACGTTGTTTTAATTCATTCATTCAGAAGGTACGTTGTTTTAATTCATTCATTCAGAAGGTACGTTGCTTTAATTCATTCATTCAGAAGGTACGTTGTTTTAATTCATTCATTCTGAAGGTACGTTGTTTTAATTCATTCATTCAGAAGCTACGTTGTTTTAATTCATTCATTCAGAAAGTACGTTGCTTTAATTCATTCATTCTGAAGGTACGTTGTTTTAATTCATTCATTCTGAAGGTACGTTGTTTTAATTCATTCATTCAGAAGCTACGTTGTTTTAATTCATTCATTCAGAAGGTACGTTGTTTTAATTCATTCATTCTGAAGGTACGTTGTTTTAATTCATTCATTCAGAAGGTACGTTGTTTTAATTCATTCATTCAGAAGCTACGTTGTTTTAATTCATTCATTCAGAAGGTACGTTGTTTTAATTCATTCATTCTGAAGGTACGTTGTTTTAATTCATTCATTCAGAAGGTACGTTGTTTTAATTCATTCATTCTGAAGGTACGTTGTTTTAATTCATTCATTCAGAAGGTACGTTGTTTTAATTCATTCATTCAGAAGGTACGTTGTTTTAATTCATTCATTCAGAAGGTACGTTGTTTTAATTCATTCATTCAGAAGCTACGTTGTTTTAATTCATTCATTCAGAAGGTACGTTGTTTTAATTCATTCATTCTGAAGGTACGTTGTTTTAATTCATTCATTCAGAAGGTACGTTGTTTTAATTCATTCATTCAGAAGCTACGTTGTTTTAATTCATTCATTCAGAAGGTACGTTGTTTTAATTCATTCATTCTGAAGGTACGTTGTTTTAATTCATTCATTCTGAAGGTACGTTGTTTTAATTCATTCATTCTGAAGGTACGTTGTTTTAATTCATTCATTCAGAAGGTACGTTGTTTTAATTCATTCATTCTGAAGCTACGTTGTTTTAATTCATTCATTCAGAAGGTACGTTGTTTTAATTCATTCATTCAGAAGGTGTGGCAGCTTTTATTTTGACACATTGTGGAAACCCTGGGTTAAGCCAGCTGGTTCTGCAGAACAAGTGCATCGTGGGTCATCAGAACCCACAGAAGCAGGTCCAGACCCTGATCTTCCAGCAGTAGCTCCTACCAGCGTTGTTCTGATCTTCACTAATGAAGATTTTCTCCGTCACTCTCTGGGAACGCCGAAGATCATCAGTCTGTTTCCCTTTCCGTCAGTAAGCAGCTGTGTTTTCTTCTTCAGCTGCGACGCTCTGAAGAAGACGAGGAGAAGGAGGAGGACATCGAAGTCCCAAAGGCAATGGGGGACATCTTTGAGTCTCTGGCTGGAGCCATTTACATGGACAGCAGGATGTCTCTGGAGACGGTGTGGAAGGTCTATTACCCGATGATGAGGCCTCTCATCGGTGAGTCACCAGGAAGTTAGGAGGCCGAGGAGGATTTCTGTCTCTCACCGCTCTTCCTTCTCTTGCAGAGAAATTCTCCGCTAACGTGCCGCGTTCTCCCGTCAGGGAGCTGCTGGAGATGGAACCAGAAACAGCCAAGTTCAGGTAGAAGGCCACCAGCACACCATCGTGTGTGATGCGCCACCTGTGGTGTAACGGCTCGTCCTCTGTCCTGTTTGCAGCCCTGCAGAGCGCACGTACGACGGGAAGGTGCGAGTGACGGTGGAGGTGGTCGGGAAGGGCAAGTTTAAAGGAGTGGGCCGCAGCTACCGGATTGCCAAGTCAGCCGCAGCCCGACGAGCCCTGCGCAGCCTCAAAGCCAATCAACCTCAGGTCCAGAACAACTGAGCCGAGAGCGCGCAGAGCCACCGGCTGTGACCACGGCATTCCCACCGCTCTAATGGGAACGGGACGTGGAGGCGCCGCAGCAAATCGTGCTAAGCTCACGCCACACCTGGTTCCTGTTTTTTGCGCAGACACAATCTTTTCTGTTTGGTTCGGTTGGACCACGTTACTGCTTTACTGTGGTCGGGTTGGTGAGCTCAGGTGTGCTGCTGCACCTGGGACCACCACCATCATCATCATCTTCATCTTCATCACTGTGGGACAAACTGGAACAGGAGAACTGTTGGTTCTGCTGGGTGTGACGGACCTGATGCCACCGCTCTGTCTCCACACCTGACATGTTCCTGGTCACACCGGGAAGACTCGGAGGAGCGAAGGTGGCGATGAGGAGGCCTGGGATGGCTGCGGCGGTCCCGGTCCCATAGGAATCCCCACATTCCCAGTTACTGTAGTTTTCCAGCAGCACACCTGGTTGCATGTTGTAGCTTTTGTAGAAACGTCCAGGCAGCTTTCTGACTGATGTCGTGTTTGTGCCGTTACCATGGAGCTGTGGGCGGAGTCACGGTTCCCGGCTCCGTCACTTCCAGAGCCAAGACTCATGACGGCGTGAGGCTGAGTGGACTCCTGTTTTATTTGTTTTGACTAACTTGGTTACGCTAAATGTTGCTTCCTGCTAACGGCGTCGGCGAGCTTCTTCCTCGTTACCTCAGTTAACTGCATGCTTCTGTTTTTGGTGCTATGATGTCGTATGAAGCTTGAACTGCTCGTCCTTTTGCACTGTAACTACGATACCTCTTTGTTTGACCTTTGATTGGCTGTTGCCTCGTGGCCCCGCCCACCCCAGCAGCAGGGGTGGGGCTAGTTCACTGATCTGTGTAGTTAGTGGTTGGGCTACGCTCTCGGATCAGAACCAAGATGCTGGTCCGTGTGGATTCTACCTCAGCTCCAGGGGTCTGATGGCGTGTCGCGTGTCACATGTACAGTTCTGTGTGACTCGTGTTGTCTCGCGTGACTCGTGTTGTCTCGCGTGACTCGTGTGACAAAAGTCACGCGAGACAACACGAGTCACGCGAGACAACACGAGTCACGCGAGACAACACGAGTCACGCGAGACAACACGAGTCACGCGAGACAACACGAGTCACGGCGTGTTCCTCAGTGCCTTCTCTGTGGGATGTGAACCGTTTCTACTGAATGTGACTGTTTTTGCTTTCCTCTGGTCTACAGACTACGGTGGCCCAGAGGGCTCAAAACACACAGACCCACAAGGGACTGTTTCCATGGAAACACACTGGGTTCTGTTCTTCAGAACCACCCGGTTTTTAGACGAAGTACTGAAATATTCGAACGATGACGTTTACAGCCACAGCGTGTTCTGGTTCTGGCTCAGAAGGATGCATGTCGGCATGCAGCAGCTGTTTAAAACTCAGAACCAGTTTTTGTTGTGACCCGGATTCTGGTTCTGAGAAGGAATGGTTTGGTGCTGCAGCCACAGACGGGTCCGACCTGCTAGAGTCTGCTCTGAGGAGTGTGGCGGACCCAGATGGTGGTCTTGGACCGGAACCTGTGTTTGGTCTAAATGGATCTGGCTCCGTTAGCGATAGCTGGGTCCAGCTGAGTGCAGCCTGCCGTTACCTCTCAGACCAGCAGCAGAACCAGCAGGAAGTCCTGGCCGGGCTGAGACCCGACTCAGAACACAGGTCAGGTCGGACCTATAGGGACTCGTTTCCCGTTCATGTAGCACAACGAGCACATTTTACCTCAAGTCAGCAAAAAGGAGCCGTTTCGGCCTGGAGTCCGGTCCGGTCCGGTTCTGATCTTCAGCAGCAGCTTAAAGAACCAAAACACTCAGACTCACCGGGCGCAGGCGTGCTTCTCTGAGGCGGAGCCTTCTCAGGCCTTCAGCTGATTGGATGGGATGGTTGAAGCTGCAGAAGGTGTTAGGGTTTTAGTGAAGGTCCAGCAGGTGGCAGCACCGAGCCACCATGCTCAGCAGAACTCTTGCCTGCAGTAGTAGAGGTCCAACGGGAGGTGGTTCTGGGTGGTTCTGGTGCCTGATCTCAGACCAGCATGGAGACCTTTACGAGCATGTGGAGCGGTCTGCACCTTATTGATCATCAGATGTTTTCTTCATGGTTCTGTTCTTGTTTTTAATTGTAGCTCCAATAAAGTTCTGATGTGGTCATCCATCCGGTCCGGTGTCTTCTCTGGTCTCAGTCCGGTTCACCGGCACCTGCAGCGGGGTGAGGGCCACGTGTCCTGGGGCGTCCTGCCTCCAGGATGAGTAGATGGTTCCACTAGTAAATGTTGGGTTTTATTTACTACGTTTGTGTTTCTACATTTTTATTTCAGGTAGTTTCTGTTTCAGGTTCCAGTTTGGAAACTTAGGCTTGATGTTTTATTTTGGGTGTTTTTTTCCAAATGCATAAAAGTAAAGCTTTCATTTCCTGTGATGTCATCGTTTGCATCACATGGTTTCTAATTCCCTCTGTGGTGTTTTATAGACTTCACGCTCCCGCTTGTTTACACTGTGCAGCTGCTGGGTTCTGCACTGTTTATTTAATGCTCTAATAAGTTGACTCAGGTTTGATTTTCCGGGGGGGGGGACATATGACCTCATTTATACACTTTTTACTTTTTCTCCTTCATTTTTCCTTTCATTCCGAATTTGTTCTTTAGAATTTGTTTGGATCTTGAGGCTGATTAGTTTCATCTCTGCAGCTCGGAGGAAATCAGGATCAGCAGCTCCAGCAGATCATTACCACCAAGTGGACTCTGTCTGGAGGGCCTCCTCCTCCTCAGCCAGCCCAGCATCCGTGGCTGCCGTCTGATGAGACGCAAATATTGAAATGAGGTTTGGGCTCTAGAGGCTGCGATGCAGCGAGGAAACAGTGGGAGTGGGGGCTCCGTAATTAGAAACATCATTCCAGCTCCTGTCGGCCGATTTGTGCTCAGCATCACCTGGTGTTCAGGTAAATGGGTGGCTGTTCTCCTGTGATGAAGGTAATGAGCTGTGGTTTGCTCTGACACCACATCTCTGATTTAACCTAAATGAGAAATATGCCATCAGAGATGGGGGGGGGGGTCACCATGTGGAGTGTGATATTAGGTCGTCTGATGGAGGAGACGCTCCATCACAGCAGAAAAAAACCTTATTATACAGATAATAATAAAGAGAAGGGTCAGGCTGCAGGTCTGCATCCTCGTTAATGATGTGCTCGAGTCCAGCAGGAGGAAAGTCTGATGTGAGCTCCTCCCTCAGGACAAGACCCACTGATCTGCAACACTGAAGTTTTCTTCTGAAACTGGTCTCAGCTCAGCGCCCAGACTCACCATCAGGTGAATTTAAGGGTCGTGATTGTGTATCGTGATGGTGGTGGTTGCATTTACTGACTGATCAATAAGACGTGATATGAATAGGAATCATCAATCTGATTGGTCTGAATATGTGATTTAATATGAACGGAGGTTCTTTGGACTATCTGGGAACACACACTTCATGTTAACCCTAACCGTTAGGGTTAGAGTCCGTTATAAAACTGAATCATTGTAAACTAATGATGACAGAACTGGTCATGATGGACAAGATAAGGATGAATGAAACGATGGAAGTGAACACTCATTTATGAACTTGTTTACAAGTTCAGACAAATCCAGATGTGACAAGTTTAAAGTGCGCTACCGAAATACGTCAGACGCTCCTTCCTCTAAACACCTAGAGGTTGTTCCCTAATGTGAAGTAAACATTAAACAATAATACGGTGATATTAATGTGTTCATAGTGATAGATTACCATTATTAAATTGAACAAATACTAATCTGGTGTCATCTAAGATCTGAACTAGATCATTACAGGAATAAAACATTCATGTTGATTAATTATTAAATCACTTTAGATGGAACATTCACTGCAGATAACACACAGTGTGAGCGTAAACTTGTGGACAACTAAGAGTCATTTTATTCAGAGAGTGAAAGTCTCGTCTTCTGCACGGACCTTGGGTTTGCAGCTCGGATAAGGGAGTCAGGACGACTTACTGTGGCTTCCCTTCCTGGTAACAAGGTCACAGAGCGGTGTGTTTTCTGGTTTGGAGACCCGGCGGTTAAGATGTGGCACACAATTCTCCAGTGTGATGACCTCTGACCTTACAGTGTTGGCCTTTTGTACGCTACATTTGTTAATGAGAAGTGATTCTCAACCAGTTCAACCAGATAAATAAGGTTAAATAAAAATTGTATGGTAAATAAAGAGTAAGTCTCCCCAAATCAGCTTTATTTTGCTTATTATCTGTATAAATTAAAGTCTAATAGGGCTGTAGACATGTGCAGACTTGTTAAAAATGTAGTCTACCAAAACTATCAATGTAGCGCCCTCTTCAGGTGAAAACTCTGCACTACATTTGCGTTTGAATTAGCCCTTTCTATTGGTGAAGCAGTGATTTGTGAAAGTAGCCGGTAGGTCCAAAGCTGCACTACCGCTGTCAGCAGAGTCGCAGCCACGCCTCCTTCTGGCATGGCCTCTGGCAACTCGCAAGATGTTACGGCTCAGAGCTGCTCGCCTTCTTCATAAAAACGTCTTCCCTTTCCTCTGGTGAGGGAGGTGGAGAGAAGTGCTCCAGGCTAGCAGAGTCGCAAACCGCTGCGATCAAGGGCGTAGGAATGAGGTTAATATTGGGGGGGGGGGGGGGGGGGGGGGGGGGGGTCTCCTACAGCTACCTCCTGCATTCGCTTCTGCTAGACGGTGAAACTCTAGGACTAGAAAAGCCTGACAGATGTGACTCAGGGCGGAAGGCAAAGGCCAGAAAGACGATAAAATAACTTTTATAGCCCAGTTTACTAACATTCTGGGGGTTTTTTTTTGATGGGGACCCATGAGCCAGCCAGAAGGGGAGGAGACTTGGGCTCCCCATTAGCCAGATCCAGGTGATTACCGGCCAACGTGGACGTTTTAATTATAAAAAAGCTGTTTATGTGTCACTACTGTTTTATTTTAATTTAATAGCATGAATGTAGGATATATGATCTTATTCATATGGGTAGGGATGTGTAAACAGATTTAATACAAGACTAAAGCTGTGAATATTCAGTCTGAATCGATCTGACTCATCAGAATATTTTAACCCTTTGATGCATAATGGTCACTACAGTGGACAGGTACTCAAAATTGTTATTTATTTGTTTTTGCTATTAAGCACAGCTGTTGAAGACTTTATTGCATGTGAGCCCCTCCATTTGGACTTCAGTAAGTCAAGCCACCATATTTCATGTTCAGAATGCACGCTGTCCACTGAGATGGACATGTAATAAATTATTTGTAAATTAACAAAATGTTACAAAAAATATTTGTTGAAATTTGTTTCATTCACACCTAAAGATGAATGAAAAAAATTGTTTAAAAAATCATGGTTGAAGATTTCATAATTCATGCATCAGAGGGTTAAACTACATCAGCCAACAATGCTGACCAACAGTCAGAACAACCAGTTTGCTTGTGACAGAATGAAAAAAGAAATAATTCACTCACAACAGCTGGAACTACGTTATTATTCAGACGGACAAAAGAAAAAACAGTGGCCACAATTACAGTCTAAATGCACCAGAAAGCAGAGTTTAACACTTATTTTTCTCATATTTCTAAGGAAGCGTTTATTTTATTCTTAAACCGTGCTGCCCAGCCCTACTTGTAATGGGATTACATAAATGTAACTGTGTTCACTTATTATCACATCCAAATCTTCCTCTCATCAGTAACATAAACCCATCTCATTCTTCACTGTAGACCTCAGCAGGTCTGGCACTGCCTGTCTCACCCTCAGAAGGTCTGGTGCTCCCTGTCTCCCCCTCAGCAGGTCTGGCACTGCCTGTCTCGCCCTCAGAAGGTCTGGTGCTCCCTGTCTCCCCCTCAGCAGGTCTGGCACTGCCTGTCTCACCCTCAGAAGGTCTGGTGCTCCCTGTCTCCCCCTCAGCAGGTCTGGCACTGCCTGTCTCGCCCTCAGAAGGTCTGGTGCTCCCTGTCTCCCCCTCAGCAGGTCTGGCACTGCCTGTCTCGCCCTCAGAAGGTCTGGTGCTCCCTGTCTCCCCCTCAGCAGGTCTGGCACTGCCTGTCTCACCCTCAGAAGGTCTGGTGCTCCCTGTCTCCCCCTCAGCAGGTCTGGCACTGCGTGTCTCGCCCTCAGAAAGGTCTGGTGCTCCCTGTGTCACCCTCAGCAGGTCTGGTGCTCCCTGTCTCCCCCTCAGCAGATCTGGCACTGCCTGTCTCACCCTCAGAATGTCTGGCACTGCCTGTCTCCCCCTCAGCAGGTCTGGCACTGCCTGTCTCACCCTCAGAAGGTCTAGCACTGCCTGTCTCACCCTCAGCAGGTCTGGCACTGCCTGTCTCACCCTCACCAGGTCTGGCACTGCCTGTCTCACCCTCACCAGGTCTGGCACTGCCTGTCTCCCCCTCAGAAGGTCTGGTGCTCCCTGTCTCCCCCTCAGCAGGTCTGGCACTGCCTGTCTCACCCTCAGCAGGTCTGGCACTGCCTGTCTCACCCTCAGAAGGTCTGGTGCTCCCTGTCTCCCCCTCAGCAGGTCTGGCACTGCCTGTCTCCCCCTCAGAAGGTCTGGTGCTCCCTGTGTCACCCTCAGCAGGTCTGGTGCTCCCTGTCTCCCCCTCAGCAGATCTGGCACTGCCTGTCTCACCCTCAGAAGGTCTGGTGCTCCCAGTGTCACCCTCAGCAGGTCTGGCACTGCCTGTCTCACCCTCAGAAGGTCTGGTGCTCCCTGTCTCACCCTCAGCAGGTCTGGCACTGCCTGTCTCCCCCTCAGCAGGTCTGGCACTGCCTGTCTCACCCTCAGAAGGTCTGGTGCTCCCTTTGTCACCCTCAGCAGGTCTAGCACTGTCTGTCTCACCCTCCGCAGGTCTGGCACTGCCTGTCTCACCCTCAGCATGTCTGGCACTGCCTGTCTCACCCTCAGCAGGTCTGGCACTGCCTGTCTCACCCTCAGAAGGTCTGGTGCTCCCTGTCTCACCCTCAGCAGGTCTGGCGCTACCTGTCTCCCCCTCAGCAGGTCTGGCGCTGCCTGTCTCACCTTCATCATTTCCTGCTGAACTTCCTCTGGTCTCTTATATGAAAAAAGTGACATGAATAAGGTTTACAAATGAAATGTGATGAGAATGTCACAAACAAGCAACAATCACACTTACAAACTCCATTTTTATGTGGAGATTCAACTTTTTTATTTATTTCGTGTCAAATGGTTTTTGTCTGTTACTGTAAAATTCGCCATTTTTTGTTGACTAGTAGTGTTGTTTAATGTTTTATGCTAACTAGCAAGATGTTTATGTTAGTCAGCCATTTTAGCGTTTGACCAGAAATACAATTATACTCTTGGACTAAATTATTACCAACTCACAATTCCTTTCTTTCTTTTTTTGCCCATGAGAAGAACTCGCTGAGCTGCTGCCGTCTGTCTCTGACACCTGTCTGCCCCATCGGTCTGCCCCGGCTCAGACTCCTGCTTCTCTCAGCCAGCCTGTCTAACTCCCTGAGGGGAGGGGCTGTGTCGGAGAGAAGGCCGCAGTGTCTTTCAAAATAAAAGCTTGCGAGTCAAATATTTCAAAATCAATCTTTTTCTTCTCCATGTTAACCGGGGGGGGGGGGGGGGGGGGGGGGAGATTGCAAGTTTGTCCAATATTGGAGGGGACACGTCCCGTCCCCCCCCCCCCCCCCAACCCCACCCTCGGTTCCTACGCCCTTGGCTGCGATCGTAGCCAGCCATGGCCTTTTACATCAACTCATGCTCCACAGTCTGAGATCAGCGGGGCATTGGCTACATGCTGACCCGAAGCTAACAGAGTTTTTCTGGGCATTTTTAGCAATTCAATTCAAGTTTATTCATAAAGCGCCAAATCACGACCAGAGTCATCTCAAGGACCGTCGCACAGTAAACATTCCAATACAGGTCAGGTCATTAAGCCAATCAGTAACAAGTTTCATATATAAGGAACCCAGCAGGTCGCATCGAGTCACTGACTAGTGTCAGAGTCTTTACAGCAATCCTCATACTAAGCAAGCATGCAGCGACAGTGGAGAGGAAAACTTCTTTTTAACAGGAAGAAACCTCCAGAGAATCCTGGGTCAGTATAAGCAGCCATCCTCCACGACACACACACACACACACACACACACACGCACGCACGCACGCACGCACGCACACACACACAGCGCTAGGTTAGGAACGTATGGAACAATCAGACCACTGATGTATGATGGAGCTTGATTATTAAGAGTTTTATATGTGAGAAGAAGGATCTTAAAATCTATTCTGAATTTAACAGGTAGCCAATGTAGGGAAGCTAAGACAGGAGAGATATGATCCAGGGTTTCCCCCAGCGCTTTATAAGCCTGGCGGCCCACCAGGCTTTGCTTGGACACCTGCCAGGCTAAGCGTCATGCCCTGTCCTCCTCCCCGACCCTACCGTGTTCGCTGACACGAACTGCCCAATGAAACTAGAGCCCTCCATCAGCTGATACTGGTGAGAAACAGCAGCGGAACGTGTGCAACCCCCCGCCATCGCTCTCACAGAGAGCTGCGGGACGAAGCGAGCGATCCCCCCTTTGACAGCCGAATCCACCAGGCTTAACTCCTTTTCTGGGGGAAACCCTGTATGATCTCTCTTTTTAATTCTCATCAGAACTCTAGCTGCAGCATTTTGGACAAGCTGAAGACTTTTATCTACATTCTGTGGACTTCCTGAGAGTAATGAATTACAGTAATTCAGTCTTGATGTAATAAATGCATGAACTAGTTTTTCAGCATCACTCCTGGAAAGGATGCTTCTAATCTTAGCAATAATCCGAAGGTGGAAAAGGGAAATCCTACAAACCTGTTTAACCTGGGATTTGAATGACATGTCCTGGTCAAAGATAACACCAAGGTTCCTTGCTTTGTTCTCGGAGATGAATGTAATGTCATTCAGGTCAGGCGATTGGCGAAGCAATTTCCTTTTCTGGATTTCTGGTCCAAAGATGAGAACTTCCGTCTTGTCTTGATTTAAAAGCAAAAAGTTTTGAGTCATCCAATTTTTTATGTCCTCAAGACAAGCCTGTAATCTACTCAACCGATTAGGTTCATCAGGGTTAATGGATAAATATAGCTGAGTATCGTCAGCATAACAGTGGAAGTTTATTCCATGCTGTCTAATGATTTTACCAACTGGGAGCATATATATAGTAAAAAGAATTGGTCCAAGCACTGAACCCTGTGGTACTCCGCAAGTAACCCTGGAGTATGAAGACGATTTGTCATGTACATTTACAAAATGAAATCTGTCACACAGGTAGGATTTAAACCAGCCTAGCGCTGTTCCTTTGATCCCTACAACATGTTCAAGTCTTTCTACAAGAACATTGTGATCAACTGTGTCAAAGGCAGCACTGAGATCTAACAAGACTAGAACAGACACAAGATTCTTATCTGAGGCCATGAGAATATCATTTGTAACTCTCACTAACGCAGTTTCAGTGCTGTGGTACTCTCTAAAACCAGACTGAAATAACAAATTTACAAAAAAATTCACCCCATCAGAGTCGTCATGAATGTAAACTAGATCAATGGTTCGTCCAACCAGGCTGTAAACATGTTTATTTCTGCTGTGAAATGGCTTTTTTAACATGGCAGTCAAGGAGGATCTGCTCACTTCTGCTGCCCCTAGTGGATGATGGCAAAACTGCAATTTTTAAATGAAATGATTTCATTAAATGTTTTAATCGGGAATATAGATCACTGGGCTCCATAATGCAGCCGCTTTGGATGCATCATTAAAATGATCATTGCCATCTTCCTCTTTGCCTCCATCTTTAGATCTGACCACTTCTGTCTTCTGCCCACCACAGATTGCTCCGTAGCTCCTCAACTCACCCCTGCGACAACAGCACGGTGCTGCTGGTTGACCCTAACCTCCACGCCTCTACATCAAACACAAGCACGCTGGTTTGAGTCTCAGTGAAAGTGAGTTTTCTAGGCTTCCCAGTTGCCATGGTCAACCGTGAAATGCCACTGGTAAACCGACTTGTGTCTGTGCAGAAAATCCATACGGTCCTTTGCACTGACCATTTAGAGCAGGCTGGGTGTGTTGGAGGTGGGATGTGATCCAGAACCACCTGAGCACATGTCTAGGATAGGAGCTGTGTGTTTGTGTTTTATAGGTCAGATAAGTGTGTTAGTTAGTGCATAAATGGTCCACACAGTGAAAGGAATGAAAAGTAAAGCTAAACCTTTGGAATATGGATTCTGTCAGCAGCTCAGACTGATGGAGCTCACATCTGCCCAGATGTTTTGGTGACATTGATATGAGAAAAGATGAGCCGCCGCATCTCCTCATGCAGACAAACTGCAGCTGCAACCGTGAAATCAGGAATTACTGTAATTAGGCTCTTTGAAGCAGAGGTTTAATACCCAAATCTTCCACTAAATACCAGGGGATCGAGTGCTACTTGATGATAATCTGATATGCAAAAGTCAGATCTCTGTTTTTCTTCTCCTCGTGGTATTTGGTGCGGTCGGGCTGAAGCTGGCTCCCATTTGGGCCGTCTGTTCAGCAGCCAGAGAGAAATGCTGTGGTGAAATTCCCTCCGTTTTAATCGTAGGAGGGAGCCCAGAATGACACACGCACTTCTTGAGGGCAAGCTGAGAGTCTGAGGATAACATTACACTGCTATTAGGAGGCTTTCAGTCAGCTTCATGTGACTAACCCTAACCCCGACTCTCATGGACCTGATGAGACCTGGTGGGACCTGCTGCCAACATTCATTTGGCTTTGAGAGACTCGGGAACCTGCTTGTGTTGTGAGGAGTTGACCACTGAGAGCAAGTTCAGCAATCTACTAGTTTAGTCTGCTTGGTTTCCATGGTAACGGCAGCCTCTGCTGCTTTACAGGTAACATCAGATCATCTGAGTCCGCCAGCATGTTGACGGAAAGCTTCGTCACAAGCATGTCTGAGGCCTCAAAGCCACATCCCCATCAGGTAGTGGTTGGTGTAAAGCTCCGCCCCTCTTTACCTGCATGCCACAGAGCATACTAATCATCAACAATAGCAATAGCAAAACAACAACAACAACAACAATAACTGCTATCAGGAAGTCCACAGAATCAAGTTAAATTCTCCAGCCAGTGTGAGAGGCCGCAGCTGGGGTTCTGATCCAACCGCTCCCGTTCAGCTTCCCTACTTTGGCTCTTGGGAGAAGAAGGACTGAGATCCCGAAACGCTTCACAGCAACACAGATATTAAAACAGGTCGTCGTAAAAATGTGAGAAAAATTAGGATTAAAAAATAATCAAACTGAAAAAGCAAACCTAGAAGGAGAGGGTGGCGAAGGTCCCACCAAACCTGAACAGGTGAGTTTAAAGGAGACCACTGAGTCCACTGGTCTCAGGCTCAGGGGGAGAGAGGTCCAGAGTCTGGGGGCCACAGCAGCAGATGATCTGTCACCTTTGACCTTTAGCCTGGTGCTGCACAACCAGTAGGCTTTGGTCACTGGATCTCAGGGACCTGCTGGGGGTGTAGGGACTAAGAAGATCACCAATGTAAGATGGTGCTTGTCCATGTAAGGCCCTATAGACCAGAACCAGGATCTAGAAATGAACAACCAGCTCACTGGACCACTGACCGGCCTACGGTATCAGTGAGTCAAACATCCGAGTGTCTCGCTCCAGAGCGATAGTCTGCTAACCCCAACCCCGTGGGGAGCGGTGAGCTGCTGCACTCGGGAACTATTTGGTGGTTCAACCCCCCAGTCCCAGGGCAGACTACCGCTAGGCCCCTGAGCTGGGCATTATCACGTACTTCTTCCACCACTGATGATCGGGCCCACTCGGAGGTGGGGACATGATGTCGGGTTGGTTCAGAAGGAGGAAGCAGGACATCTGCAGACAGGAAGTGGTACATATGGCATTCCTCCTCTGGCTAACAGCGTTTTTTAGACCAATCACAATGCTGGGAACTCTGTCTGGTTCTATGAGTGTTCTGCTGGCTTTCTGTTGGACCCTGGTGTTCTGGTTGTGGCTCGTTGAACAGAGTCCAACTGTTTTAAGCATTCTGCGGGTTTTTGGGATTTATTTTCTCTAAAATCTGAACCAGAAAGCTCCACGGGGCAGGGAGGGGGCGGGGGTGAGAGTTTCACACCTGAGCTGTCAGAGCAGCGAGAGGTCGCTGGGCTTCAACACCACGTCAGCCTTCAGGGTTCTGAGAAAGCCCAGAACCGGTCTCTGTGGACTGTTGGTGCCACTTCAGACAAGCTGTTTATTTTCATCATTTCACTCAAGAATTTTCATTTATTTCATCGGTGCTCATTTTTCTGGTGATGCTGAGCGTTGTTTAAGGATCCTTCGGCTCCCCGGGCAATTATTGTGTCAGAAAGAGTGAGTTTAAACATCTGGGCCCCCTCGGGAGATTAAACTGCATCTGAAAAGTTCTCCATCAGAACCACGTGACAGCCGCTTGATGTGAGGCTGAAAACAAGAACAAAATACTGTTGTTTACATTGTCAGCGATAAAAAAGCTTCTGCTCTGGTTTTCATCTGCAGCCAGCCACAGACAGAGTGTGGATTAGCATCCTGAGCTGAGAAATACCTCCCATTAGCTTTTAGACTGTGACAAGTTCTGGACCGGTTCCTCTGGAGCAGCTCTTTGTTGGCGCTGTGAGCCGGGCCAGCACACATGGCCAGTGTCAGCACTGATTAGCTCTGACAGCAGCGTTTAGTGGCTGTAATTCAAATCTAATTCAGAACATCTTAACCCTGAAGTCCGTCAAGAGCCTGGAAGGTCCTGATAGTCTCAGTCGGGTCCTCGTGGTCCCAGTAAGGTCTTCATAATCCCTGTCTGGTTGTGGAATACAGTCGGTAAAGACGGCTCTCCCTTG
>NC_091758.1:46297240-46299740 GCF_043380555.1 Nothobranchius furzeri | reverse complement strand
CCATTAACGCTGCTTTAAAAGCCCGATTAGAACAAAAGCGAGGTTCTGCAGCAACATTTGAAATCCACTCCCAACCCGACCAGAACCCCTGAGCTGAGGCAAACCAAAGGTCAAAAGGTAAAGACTCATACTGGAAACTTTATGCTTCTGCTTTTAATTCCAAATCTCCTGGAAACACTCGTTGTTCATAACCTCACGTCTCTGCTCACAAATCACAGACGTTCCGTATTTCCTCAGATAAAAACCTGCATGCATTAAGTTCACGATGGAAAAAGGGATTAAGTGTTGCATGAAGAGCCGGCTCTGCTTTCCAGCAGACATACGATCTCTCTCTCTGGGAGTTTTGATCCACTTAAGAAAAGCTTTTCAACAAGCGGAGTTATCAGGCAGAGTCCACGTCTCCACTCGAGCACCATGACAGGACGGGTCATTCATCTAAGGACCTCATTAAGGTCCCCGCGTCTCTGGGACATTCTCACTTGTCTACATGTCTTTCACGAGTTACCATCAGCGGGATTTGTTCGCTCCGGTTTCCTGTTAAACTGCAGATTTTATGAGAAAGGAGGAAAAAGCCGCGTGTTAACGCGCTCAGACCCGACACGAGGCGTTCCCGACACCTGTTAGACCGAGTGGATATAGTCGGAGTGACTTGGATCACAAACCTATGGAACCACAGACGGGGGTGCCGGTATCCTGACTTGTACACACTCCAGACCCCCACAGCCTCAGGCCCACAGTGGGCTTCTTTAGGTGTGTGTGTAAAAGGTCATGACCTCAGACATCAGCTGATCCTGCCTGTTTCAGAACAAAAGCACCACGTTTGCCTCGTGTGGTATCTGAAGCGCGGGCCTCACGACGTTGGTGTGCAGTCACAAAGGACCGCTTCGTGTCACATTCAGTGTGTTTACGTGTGCATCTACGTCGATCTACCGCAGTCGACCTTTAACCTAAGACAGGACAACAAGTCGCCTGAAGAGCAGCACAACACAGATGGCTACGGTTTGGTTACTGCTGACACGAGAAGTCGACCCGGGTCAGGACAGCAAAACACCCGATGTAGGAGACCAGCTTGCCTAAGAAGAAGGTGCTGTATGTGCGTCTTGTTGGCGCCCTCAACGGAAAGGGGGCGTGTCCACACTAGCAGATTCTCTTGATGACGCCCGGTGTTCTAGCGACATGGAAGCTTCTGGGATTCCCTAACGTCCACAGTTACACCCCTCACCCCTACACACCCCTCACCCCTACACACCCCTCACCCTACACACCCCTTACCCTACACACCCCTCACCCTACACACCCCTCACCCTACACACCCCTCACCCCTACACACCCCTCACCCTACACACCCCTCACCCTACACACCCCTCACCCCTACACACCCCTCACACCTACACACCCCTCACCCTACACACCCCTCACCCCTACACACCCCTCACCCTACACACCCCTCACCCCTACACACCCCTCACCCTACACACCCCTCACCCCTACACACCCCTCACCCTACACACCCCTTACCCTACACACCCCTCACCCTACACACCCCTTACCCTACACACCCCTCACCCCTACACACCCCTCACCCTACACACCCCTCACACCTACACACCCCTCACCCTACACACCCCTCACCCTACACACCCCTTACCCTACACACCCCTCACCCTACACACCCCTCACCCTACACACCCCTTACCCTACACACCCCTCACCCCTACACACCCCTCACCCCTACACACCCCTCACACCTACACACCCCTCACCCTACACACCCCTCACCCTACACACCCCTCACCCCTACACACCCCTCACCCTACACACCCCTCACCCTACACACCCCTCACCCTACACACCCCTTACCCTACACACCCCTCACCCCTACACACCCCTCACCCTACACACCCCTCACCCTACACACCCCTCACCCTACACACCCCTCACCCTACACACCCCTCACCCTACACACCCCTTACCCTACACACCCCTCACCCTACACACCCCTCACCCTACACACCCCTCACCCTACACACCCCTTACCCTACACACCCCTCACCCCTAC
The DNA here is from genome assembly GCF_043380555.1 of Nothobranchius furzeri. Lineage (NCBI taxonomy): Eukaryota > Metazoa > Chordata > Actinopteri > Cyprinodontiformes > Nothobranchiidae > Nothobranchius > Nothobranchius furzeri. Next base: position 46,297,681 of record NC_091758.1, on the reverse strand, counting down.
ACACCCCTCACCCCTACACACCCCTCACCCCTACACACCCCTCACCCTACACACCCCTTACCCCTACACACCCCTCACCCTACACACTCCACTCGCCCTTACACACTCCTGGACACCCCACTCTCCCCCACCCCCACCCGACCACCCACACACAGCCCAGCTGAACTGCAGCAGCTCCTTTCCTCCTAGCCGTGTCTCAATAACCGGCTTCATCCTGTCGCCAGGCTCTTTCACTCAGGAGGTGTTTTGCCAAATTGATGGTGGGTGTTTGGGTTGGACCTCTCCAACACTGCTGCTGGGGTTTCTGCTCTTCCAATACATGCTCTTATTTCGTGATGGGAGCACTTTACAGCTGCTGTAAGAGGCTCCACGTGAAGCTGGGATCCTGTGTGGGTTTTGACACATTCCCGTCAAGTCGCTGAGACAGAAGACACGAGTGCC
>NC_091758.1:46164740-46292240 GCF_043380555.1 Nothobranchius furzeri | reverse complement strand
ACCCACAAACATCTCAGAAGGATTCAGCACCAGGAGCCAAGACCTCCAGGGCGGCCCCAGTCCAAGAGTTCTGGTAGAACAGGAACGTCTGGAAGTTCAGACCACAGATGGAACCTGAGCTGGACCAGCAGGTTCTTAAGTCACGGAGGTCAATGTTCTGCTGATCATCACTCACACTCGGGTACAGTGTGTGTGTGTGTGTGTTTCCCACCTCTCAAGCATGCTCAGGTTAAAGCGCTGCTAATCATGTGAGACCTACCAACCTCTCTCTCTCCTCCTGTTTGTGTCTAAAATCATCAAAAGGGCGTTCAAGCGGGCTGCAGAACACCTCTCTGCTTGACCCGTACCAACCTGGGTTTAACATGACCTCTCCACTGAAGCAGCTCTGTTAGCAGTGGCAGGAGCCTTAAAAGAAGGTGGAGCGACTGCCAGATCCTCAGTGCTTATCCTGCTTTCCTATTGGACGCATCTGACACTGCCAACCACGGCGTCCTTTAGTCCACACTCTCTAGCGTGGGCGTCACAGGGAAAGCACACTCCTGGTTCCACCTGACAGGACAACCATTCAGCTTATCTGGGCTCAGACAATCTTCTGCTGTTCACCATCTTGCCACAGGAGTCCCCCAGGGCTCTGTACTAGGACCTCTTCTCTTTGCCATATACACCACCTTACTGGGTGAGATCGTTCAATCACATGGCTTCTCCTCCCACTGCTATGCCAATGACAAAGCTCTATCTGTCAGTCCCGCCGGATGACCACACTGTCTTTCTGACATATCAAGATGAATGAAATCCCACCATCTCCAACTCAGCCTCTCTGAAACTGAAGTACTTGTCCTCCTAGAGCAGGGGTCGGCAACCTGTTCCCATCAAAGAGCCATTATTACCCGTTTCCCACAGTAAAGAAAACACTAGGAGCCACAGCAGCCGCGGCGTTGTGGGCGGGGCCTACCCTCAGACAGCAGAGAGCTGCTTTAACCAATCACAACAGGTGACAGCAGCCGGTACCGGTCGCTTGTGTACGTCAAAGTTATCTTTCATAAGAAGATAATCAATAAAACGATTTATATAAAGTGGATCCAGAAGTTGTAGCCCGTCTCTGCCGACAGTATTTAGATATTTTTCACCCTGTTGGTGGTTTTACTGAGCAGGTGCCACTTTTGTCATACGTTTCTTTTTAAAACATGTTTAGACTGTTCAGAATACAAATCCAGGCTCTGTCACATTTGATTGTTGTAATTAAACTTTGTAGGTGGGGAAGGTCAGAAAAGGATCCGATCATTTTGTTTTTCCCTCATTTACAGCGACGGAGATAACGGCGCAGTGCGCCTGGCTCTGGTGTTAATCAAGTTTAATTTGATCTATTTTCACAAGAAAACAGAACAGTTAAAAGCAGGGCTTGTGTTGACCGGACAGTTCCCGTATTTGGCCGTTTATTTTGACGGAGAAAGAATAGAAAGAATTACCCCGACGCATGCAGACGAACTGACACTTTATTCTACGCACATCGCAGATGTAGCTAAATCACTCAAGAAAAGATTCCCTTCTGAACATCTGAGCTGGACACCGCTCAGCGCAGCTCGCTGTCAGCGCGTACTACATAAGGTCCACAGCGAGCTGAAGATGCGGAGAGGGGCTTGGAGCGTGTCGCAGAACCAGAGCGCATGCGGGAAGCTTCCTCCCACTGAAGCGAGAGTTTTCCAAACCCAGTCGCTCAGAGAGACTTGTCACTTAGAAAATGTTCCCTGATGATGAAACTTTGGCTGAATAGCGCTTGTTCCTGTCTCCAATGTGGCGACGCATCCAGGAGCCGTCTGAGTAGAATCCCAGAATCTTACATCCTCTTCAGCTCAGGAAGCGCCGATATGATTACACACAAGCGTGAAGCGTCAACCCGGTCTCACAGTAAGACCGGGTTGGACCTGTTCAGGTTTACGCAGACAATCTTTACATTTAGAATTGGCATACAGATGTAAAATTTATGCAGTAAAATATAAAGCATTTTATTTAAATATCCATTCATTATTTTACAAGCACAGAGAGCCGCATCAGATGGATGGAAGAGCCGCATGCGGCTCCAGAGCCGCGGGTTGCCGACCCCCGTCCTGGGGAAACCATCCAATATCTCACACACGATATCTCAATCCAACACGATTCCCTGTCTCTGGATCCTTCAACGGCAGTTTGAAACTTGGGTCTTGTGACTGATGACCAGCTGACCTTAGAGATCCCGTTGCCTCTGTTGCTCGTTCATGACGCTTCGTGCTGTATAACACAGGAAAGATCAGACCGTACCTAACACAGCATGCCACCCAGCTCCTGGTGCAATCTACTGTCCTCCCCACCTCGGCTACTGCAACATCCTCCTAACTTCCAGCCTGGACTGAGAGACCTCTCCAGATGGTGTCTGGTCTTCCTTCAGCCTACAGCACGCTCAGGACGATCCAGCCTCTTTTCATGTGTCGTTCCACAGATGTGGGGTCACCTACCAAGCACGACCAGAACAGGGGCTCTTCAGAGAGCGTCTTCTAAACTAGGATCCTCCTTGCACCTGTCCCCCTCTCTACTGTCCTCTCCTTGTTCACTTCCCTCTAGGATTCATTATGCTGCCTCTCCGCCTCCTAGGATTGACTGATTAGTGTTTGGTGTTAGGTCAAGGACCACCTGCTGGCTTCATCATCACCTGTAAGTGCTAAACACATACACATATTTAATATTAGTGTTAAAATGAAGTCCGAGTGAGCTGAATCAGCAGATCCATCCCATAATTTGGAACCAAGACAGAATTAGAATCCTGATTCAAATAAAAACAAAGGAAATGAGCCGATTAGGCCGAGCATCATCGTTTTTAATCCGTTTGTGATTTCTTATGTGTTTAGTTTTTATTTCTAACGTGTGTTTATTCCGTATTTGCTCATCTCAGCAGGAGGAGGACTTGGTTATCTACGTAACCAGAGTGAGCCGAGTCGCGCTCACTCGTTTCATCACAAGTGATTTTAGTGCAGCACAGAATCAAACAGACACGGACGCTGATGTAATAAACTCGAGGGTTTGGCTCATTTCTGAAAAAAGGCTTTTAAAATGTCTGTCAGTTAAAACGGAGAAGTACTGTATACAAGTATTTATCTACAGGTATAGTACTATTTTAAGTACATTTTCATGATGGTCTTTGAACAATAACGACAACAACCGTGTTCATGAAAATCTTTAGCTTCTAGTTTGTTAGCTAGGCCGTTAGCCTCCACCACCTGTCGAGTGAACCGGCTGACTTGTTTCCCTCTGGGCCACCGTAGTCCACGGCCAGCAGGAACACGCTGGTGGGTGTACGGTGGTCTCCCTCCCTGGCCCTCATGGGCCACCATCCAGCAGGTTGCTCTGCTCCGGCACACCTGATGTGAATCAGCAGGTGAGTACCTGCAGAGCCTGTTGTCTGAAGCAGAGAAACACTGGAACACGTTTCATAAGTGGGTTCAGCAGAACCAGTTCCAGCTGAGTGACATTAGGCAAGCCCAGTAACTCGAAGCACATGTGACCAATCAGAACCGGGTCTGTGTAATTCTGCATCTGCAGATTAGATCCAGTAGAGCCCAGAGCGGTTCTGAGTGGGTTCTGCGAACTGATGACCTGATTTGGTATCGATCAACAACCAACTGTTGGAGACCTGCGGGCGACCTGCAGAGGTCAGAACATCTGGACCTGAGACGGGAAACATCTGCTTTAGAATGGAGATGGAGCAGAGAAGTCCCGGACCGCACACACAGGAATGCTGGTTCGGACTCTGAACTGGTCCAGTAGCTGCAGGATTTCAAACTAAAAACATGCAGGAAATAAAGAGCAAAACGTCCGGTTCTGATTCCAGAATCCAGTCAGAGTCCAGCAACACATCACCTGGTCCCCGGTGAGAGGTGTGGGACACCTGGACAGGTGTCCAGTCCATCACAGGGACACACCTAGGTCCGTTTGAGGGGTAAGAATTATTTATTTACAAAGCAAACCTGACCCTGACCCCTGACCCCCACCCCCACCTTAACCCCCACCCTAACCCTGACCCAACCCATCAGAAACTCAAACATGAATGGAGACGGGTTCAAACAGGTGTAGTGAGAGCGTCAGAGGGACATGATGGACCTGAATGTCTCGGCTGCTCTTCAAGATCATAAACTTCAAAAGCGGACGTGGAGGAAAAAGTCTGAGGCGCTCCGATAAATAATTAATTATAAAATAAACCGACGTGTTTCTTCATGGCTTCATCCGATGATGGATTTTATTTTTCCACTACAAGCATAGTGCCTTGCTCATGGGCACAACACCTGCAACCCTCTGATCACGGGGCAGGTACCTAACTCCTGCACCACTAGCGCCCCTCTGTGCATGACCAGAGCTGTGGTTGGTTAGTGACACGCCCCGCCTCCTGATGACTTGTAAGAGGTCGCCGTCTTTTGTTGTCGTTGTTGACAGAAACACGCCAGCGCCGCTCTGATGATCGTCTTCATCCGTTTGTGGGTCACAACGATTAGTTCAGTTTGTCTTCCATCCATCCATCCATCCATCCATCTGTCCATCCATCTGTCCATCCATCCATCCATTCATATATCCATCCATCCATCCATCCATCCATCTGTCCATCCATCTGTCCATCCATCCATCCATTCATATATCCATCCATTCATCCATCCATCCATCCATCCATCCATCTGTCCATCCATCCATCCATTCATATATCCATCCATCCATCCATCCATTCATCTGTCCATCCATCTGTCCATCCATTCATCTGTCCATCCATCTGTCCATCCATTCATCCATTCATATATCCATCCATCCATCCATCTGTCCATCCATCCATCCATTCATATATCCATCCATCCATCCATCCATTCATCTGTCCATTCATCTGTCCATCCATCTGTCCATCCATCCATCCATCCATCCATTCATCTGTCCATTCATCTGTCCATCCATCTGTCCATCCATCCATCCATCCATCCATCCATTCATCTGTCCATTCATCTGTCCATCCATCTGTCCATCCATCCATCCATCCATCCATCCATTCATATATCCATCCATTCATCTGTCCATCCATCCATCCGTCCATCCATCCATCCATCCATCCATCCATCCATCCATCCGTCCGTCCGTCCGTCCGTCCGTCCGTCCATCCATCCATCCATCCATCCATCCATATATCCATCCATCCATCCGTCCGTCCGTCCGTCCATTTCGGGGCTCCTATCCGGGGTCGTGTGCTGGGGGCAGTAGCCTAAGCAGGAAGTTTGTTTTTTGTATTTAAAATGAACTTAAAAAGAATTCATAGTTAATATTTTTTCTTCAGTCAAACAGCTGGAATGGCTTTTAGTGGCTGGTTTAGACCACGGTCCGCCCAAAGAGCCGGTAACACCCAAACCCACCCAGAAAAGGAAACTGCAGAGTCCGAGTCAGCCACCTGACCTGAACTGCATTAAGTCAGTCTGCGAGAACAAAGTCAGGAACCTCTGGCCAGGACATGTTGTTCAGATCGGAACGTTAACATCTGCTGTTTCATGTTGTCACTCTTCTCTGCTGTTTCATGTTGTCACCCTTCTCTGCTGTTTCATGTTGTCACCCTTCTCTGCTGTTTCATGTTGTCACTCTTCTCTGCTGTTTCATGTTGTCACCCTTCTCTGCTGTTTCATGTTGTCACTCTTCTCTGCTGTTTCATGTTGTCACTCTTCTCTGCTGTTTCATGTTGTCACCCTTCTCTGCTGTTTCATGTTGTCACTCTTCTCTGCTGTTTCTTGTTGTCACCCTTCTCTGCTGTTTCATGTTGTCACTCTTCTCTGCTGTTTCATCTTGTCACCCTTCTCTGCTTTTCATGTTGTCACTCTTCTCTACTGTTTCATGTTGTCACTCTTCTCTGCTGTTTCATGGTGTCACTCTTCTATGCTGTTTCATGTTGTCACTCTTCTCTGCTGTTTTATGTTGTCACTCTTCTCTGCTGTTTCATGTTGTCACTCTTCTCTGCTGTTTCATGTTGTCACCCTTCTCTGCTGTTTCATGTCGTCACTCTTCTCTGCTGTTTAATGTTGTCACCCTTCTCTGCTGTTTCATGTTGTCACTCTTCTCTGCTGTTTCATGTTGTCACCCTTCTCTGCTGTTTCATGTTGTCACTCTTCTCTGCTGTTTCATGTTGTCACTCTTCTCTGCTGTTTCATGTTGTCACTCTTCTCTGCTTTTCATGTTGTCACCCTTCTCTGCTGTTTCATGTTGTCACTCTTCTCTGCTGTTTCATGTCGTCACTCTTCTCTGCTGTTTCATGTTGTCACTCTTCTCTGCTGTTTCATGTTGTCACTCTTCTCTGCTGTTTCTTGTTGTCACCCTTCTCTGCTGTTTCATGTTGTCACTCTTCTCTGCTGTTTCATGTTGTCACTCTTCTCTGCTGTTTCATGTTGTCACTCTTCTCTGCTGTTTCATGTTTTCACTCTTCTCTGCTGTTTCATGTCGTCACTCTTCTCTGCTGTTTCATGTTTTCACTCCTCTCTGCTGTTTCATGTCGTCACTCTTCTCTGCTGTTTCATGTTGTCACTATTCTCTGCTGTTTCATGTTGTCACTCTTCTCTGCTGTTTCATGTCGTCACTCTTCTCTGCTGTTTCATGTTGTCACTCTTCTCTGCTGTTTCATGTTGTCACTATTCTCTGCTGTTTCATGTTGTCACTCTTCTCTGCTGTTTCATGTCGTCACTCTTCTCTGCTGTTTCATGTTGTCACTCTTCTCTGCTGTTTCATGTTGTCACTCTTCTCTGCTGTTTCATGTCGTCACTCTTCTCTGCTGTTTCATGTTGTCACTCTTCTCTGCTGTTTCATGTTGTCACCCTTCTCTGCTGTTTCATGTTGTCACTCTTCTCTGCTGTTTCATGTTGTCACTCTTCTCTGCTGTTTCAGTTTGTCACTCTTCTCTGCTGTTTCATGTCGTCACTCTTCTCTGTTGTTTCATGTTGTGACCCTTCTCTGCTGTTTCATGTTGTCACTCTTCTCTGCTGTTTCATGTTGTCACTCTTCTCTGCTGTTTCATGTTGTCACTCTTCTCTGCTGTTTCATGTTGTCACTCTTCTCTGCTGTTTCATGTTGTCACTCTTCTCTGCTGTTTCATGTTGTCACCCTTCTCTGCTGTTTCATGTTGTCACCCTTCTCTGCTGTTTCATGTTGTCACTCTTCTCTGCTGTTTCATGTTGTCACCCTTCTCTGCTGTTTCATGTTGTCACTCTTCTCTGCTGTTTCACGTTGTCACTCTTCTCTGCTGTTTCATGTTGTCACCCTTCTCTGCTGTTTCATGTTGTCACCCTTCTCTGCTGTTTCACGTTGCCACTCTTCTCTGCTGTTTCATGTTGTCACCCTTCTCTGCTGTTTCATGTTGTCACTCTTCTCTGCTGTTTCATGTTGTCACTCTTCTCTGCTGTTTCATGTTGTCACCCTTCTCTGCTGTTTCATGTTGTCACCCTTCTCTGCTGTTTCATGTTGTCACTGTTCTCTGCTGTTTCATGTTGTCTTTCTTCTCTGCTGTTTCATGTTGTCACTCTTCTCTGCTGTTTCATGTTGTCACTCTTCTCTGCTGTTTCATGTTGTCACCCTTCTCTGCTGTTTCATGTTGTCACTCTTCTCTGCTGTTTCATGTTGTCACTCTTCTCTGCTGTTTCATGTTGTCACCCTTCTCTGCTGTTTCATGTTGTCACTCTTCTCTGCTGCTTCATGTTGTCACTCTTCTCTGCTGTTTCATGTTGTCACCCTTCTCTGCTGTTTCATGTTGTCACCCTTCTCTGCTGTTTCATGTTGTCACTCTTCTCTGCTGTTTCATGTTGTCACTCTTCTCTGCTGTTTCATGTTGTCACTCTTCTCTGCTGTTTCATGTTGTCACCCTTCTCTGCTGTTTCATGTTGTCACTCTTCTCTGCTGTTTCATGTTGTCACTCTTCTCTGCTGTTTCATGTTGTCACCCTTCTCTGCTGTTTCATGTTGTCAACCTTCTCTGCTTTTTCATGTTGTCACCCTTCTCTGCTGTTTCATGTTGTCACCCTTCTCTGCTGTTTCATGTTGTCACTCTTCTCTGCTGTTAATGTCGTCACTCTTCTCTGCTGTTTCATGTCGTCACTCTTCTCTGCTGTTTCATGTTGTCACTCTTCTCTGCTGTTTCATGTCGTCAATCTTCTCTGCTGTTTCATGTTGTCACTCTTCTCTGCTGTTTCATGTTGTCAATCTTCTCTGCTGTTTCATGTTGTCACTCTTCTCTGCTGTTTCATGGTGTCACTCTTCTCTGCTGTTTCATGTCGTCACTCTTCTTTGCTGTTTCATGTTGTCACTCTACTCTGCTGTTTCATGTTGTCACCCTTCTCTGCTGTTTCATGTTGTCACTCTTCTCTGCTGTTTCATGTTGTCACCCTTCTCTGCTGTTTCATGTTGTCACTCTTCTCTGCTGTTTCATGTTGTCACTCTTCTCTGCTGTTTCATGTTGTCACTCTTCTCTGCTGTTTCAAGTTGTCACTCTTCTCTGCTGTTTCATGTCATCACCCTTCTCTGCTGTTTCATGTTGTCACTCTTCTCTGCTGTTTCATGTTGTCACTCTTCTCTGCTGTTTCATGTTGTCACCCTTCTCTGCTGTTTCATGTTGTCACTCTTCTCTGCTGTTTCATGTTCTCACCCTTCTCTGCTGTTTCATGTTGTCACTCTTCTCTGCTGTTTCATGTTTTCATTCTTCTCTGCTGTTTCATGTTGTCACTCTTCTCTGCTGTTTCATGTTGTCACCCTTCTCTGCTGTTTCATGTTGTCACTCTTCTCTGCTGTTTCATGTTGTCACCCTTCTCTGCTGTTTCATGTCGTCACTCTTCTCTGCTGTTTCATGTTTTCACCCTTCTCTGCTGTTTCATGTCGTCACTCTTCTCTGCTTTTTCATGTTGTCATTCTTCTCTGCTGTTTCATGTTGTCACTCTCCTCTGCTGTTTCATGTTGTCACCCTTCTCTGCTGTTTCATGTTGTCACCCTTCTCTGCTGTTTCATGTTGTCACTCTTCTCTGCTGTTTCATGTTGTCACCCTTCTCTGCTGTTTCATGTTGTCACTCTTCTCTGCTGTTTGACATTGTCACTCTTCTCTGCTGTTTCATGTTGTCACCCTTCTCTGCTGTTTCATGTTGTCACCCTTCTCTGCTGTTTCATGTTGTCACTCTTCTCTGCTGTTTCATGTTGTCACCCTTCTCTGCTGTTTCATGTTGTCACTCTTCTCTGCTGTTTCATGTTGTCACTCTTCTCTGCTGTTTCATGTTGTCACCCTTCTCTGCTGTTTCATGTTGTCACTCTTCTCTGCTGTTTCTTGTTGTCACCCTTCTCTGCTGTTTCATGTTGTCACTCTTCTCTGCTGTTTCATCTTGTCACCCTTCTCTGCTTTTCATGTTGTCACTCTTCTCTACTGTTTCATGTTGTCACTCTTCTCTGCTGTTTCATGGTGTCACTCTTCTATGCTGTTTCATGTTGTCACTCTTCTCTGCTGTTTTATGTTGTCACTCTTCTCTGCTGTTTCATGTTGTCACTCTTCTCTGCTGTTTCATGTTGTCACCCTTCTCTGCTGTTTCATGTCGTCACTCTTCTCTGCTGTTTAATGTTGTCACCCTTCTCTGCTGTTTCATGTTGTCACTCTTCTCTGCTGTTTCATGTTGTCACCCTTCTCTGCTGTTTCATGTTGTCACTCTTCTCTGCTGTTTCATGTTGTCACTCTTCTCTGCTGTTTCATGTTGTCACTCTTCTCTGCTTTTCATGTTGTCACCCTTCTCTGCTGTTTCATGTTGTCACTCTTCTCTGCTGTTTCATGTCGTCACTCTTCTCTGCTGTTTCATGTTGTCACTCTTCTCTGCTGTTTCATGTTGTCACTCTTCTCTGCTGTTTCTTGTTGTCACCCTTCTCTGCTGTTTCATGTTGTCACTCTTCTCTGCTGTTTCATGTTGTCACTCTTCTCTGCTGTTTCATGTTGTCACTCTTCTCTGCTGTTTCATGTTTTCACTCTTCTCTGCTGTTTCATGTCGTCACTCTTCTCTGCTGTTTCATGTTTTCACTCCTCTCTGCTGTTTCATGTCGTCACTCTTCTCTGCTGTTTCATGTTGTCACTATTCTCTGCTGTTTCATGTTGTCACTCTTCTCTGCTGTTTCATGTCGTCACTCTTCTCTGCTGTTTCATGTTGTCACTCTTCTCTGCTGTTTCATGTTGTCACTATTCTCTGCTGTTTCATGTTGTCACTCTTCTCTGCTGTTTCATGTCGTCACTCTTCTCTGCTGTTTCATGTTGTCACTCTTCTCTGCTGTTTCATGTTGTCACTCTTCTCTGCTGTTTCATGTCGTCACTCTTCTCTGCTGTTTCATGTTGTCACTCTTCTCTGCTGTTTCATGTTGTCACCCTTCTCTGCTGTTTCATGTTGTCACTCTTCTCTGCTGTTTCATGTTGTCACTCTTCTCTGCTGTTTCAGTTTGTCACTCTTCTCTGCTGTTTCATGTCGTCACTCTTCTCTGTTGTTTCATGTTGTGACCCTTCTCTGCTGTTTCATGTTGTCACTCTTCTCTGCTGTTTCATGTTGTCACTCTTCTCTGCTGTTTCATGTTGTCACTCTTCTCTGCTGTTTCATGTTGTCACTCTTCTCTGCTGTTTCATGTTGTCACTCTTCTCTGCTGTTTCATGTTGTCACCCTTCTCTGCTGTTTCATGTTGTCACCCTTCTCTGCTGTTTCATGTTGTCACTCTTCTCTGCTGTTTCATGTTGTCACCCTTCTCTGCTGTTTCATGTTGTCACTCTTCTCTGCTGTTTCACGTTGTCACTCTTCTCTGCTGTTTCATGTTGTCACCCTTCTCTGCTGTTTCATGTTGTCACCCTTCTCTGCTGTTTCACGTTGCCACTCTTCTCTGCTGTTTCATGTTGTCACCCTTCTCTGCTGTTTCATGTTGTCACTCTTCTCTGCTGTTTCATGTTGTCACTCTTCTCTGCTGTTTCATGTTGTCACCCTTCTCTGCTGTTTCATGTTGTCACCCTTCTCTGCTGTTTCATGTTGTCACTGTTCTCTGCTGTTTCATGTTGTCTTTCTTCTCTGCTGTTTCATGTTGTCACTCTTCTCTGCTGTTTCATGTTGTCACTCTTCTCTGCTGTTTCATGTTGTCACCCTTCTCTGCTGTTTCATGTTGTCACTCTTCTCTGCTGTTTCATGTTGTCACTCTTCTCTGCTGTTTCATGTTGTCACCCTTCTCTGCTGTTTCATGTTGTCACTCTTCTCTGCTGCTTCATGTTGTCACTCTTCTCTGCTGTTTCATGTTGTCACCCTTCTCTGCTGTTTCATGTTGTCACCCTTCTCTGCTGTTTCATGTTGTCACTCTTCTCTGCTGTTTCATGTTGTCACTCTTCTCTGCTGTTTCATGTTGTCACTCTTCTCTGCTGTTTCATGTTGTCACCCTTCTCTGCTGTTTCATGTTGTCACTCTTCTCTGCTGTTTCATGTTGTCACTCTTCTCTGCTGTTTCATGTTGTCACCCTTCTCTGCTGTTTCATGTTGTCAACCTTCTCTGCTTTTTCATGTTGTCACCCTTCTCTGCTGTTTCATGTTGTCACCCTTCTCTGCTGTTTCATGTTGTCACTCTTCTCTGCTGTTAATGTCGTCACTCTTCTCTGCTGTTTCATGTCGTCACTCTTCTCTGCTGTTTCATGTTGTCACTCTTCTCTGCTGTTTCATGTCGTCAATCTTCTCTGCTGTTTCATGTTGTCACTCTTCTCTGCTGTTTCATGTTGTCAATCTTCTCTGCTGTTTCATGTTGTCACTCTTCTCTGCTGTTTCATGGTGTCACTCTTCTCTGCTGTTTCATGTCGTCACTCTTCTTTGCTGTTTCATGTTGTCACTCTACTCTGCTGTTTCATGTTGTCACCCTTCTCTGCTGTTTCATGTTGTCACTCTTCTCTGCTGTTTCATGTTGTCACCCTTCTCTGCTGTTTCATGTTGTCACTCTTCTCTGCTGTTTCATGTTGTCACTCTTCTCTGCTGTTTCATGTTGTCACTCTTCTCTGCTGTTTCAAGTTGTCACTCTTCTCTGCTGTTTCATGTCATCACCCTTCTCTGCTGTTTCATGTTGTCACTCTTCTCTGCTGTTTCATGTTGTCACTCTTCTCTGCTGTTTCATGTTGTCACCCTTCTCTGCTGTTTCATGTTGTCACTCTTCTCTGCTGTTTCATGTTCTCACCCTTCTCTGCTGTTTCATGTTGTCACTCTTCTCTGCTGTTTCATGTTTTCATTCTTCTCTGCTGTTTCATGTTGTCACTCTTCTCTGCTGTTTCATGTTGTCACCCTTCTCTGCTGTTTCATGTTGTCACTCTTCTCTGCTGTTTCATGTTGTCACCCTTCTCTGCTGTTTCATGTCGTCACTCTTCTCTGCTGTTTCATGTTTTCACCCTTCTCTGCTGTTTCATGTCGTCACTCTTCTCTGCTTTTTCATGTTGTCATTCTTCTCTGCTGTTTCATGTTGTCACTCTCCTCTGCTGTTTCATGTTGTCACCCTTCTCTGCTGTTTCATGTTGTCACCCTTCTCTGCTGTTTCATGTTGTCACTCTTCTCTGCTGTTTCATGTTGTCACCCTTCTCTGCTGTTTCATGTTGTCACTCTTCTCTGCTGTTTGACATTGTCACTCTTCTCTGCTGTTTCATGTTGTCACCCTTCTCTGCTGTTTCATGTTGTCACCCTTCTCTGCTGTTTCATGTTGTCACCCTTCTCTGCTGTTTCATGTCTTCACTCTTCTCTGCTGTTTCATGTTGTCACTCTTCTCTGCTGTTTCATTTTGTCACCCTTCTCTGCTTTTCATGTTGTCACTCTTCTCTGCTGTTTCATGTTGTCACCCTTCTCTGCTGTTTCATGTTGTCACTCTTCTCTGCTCTTTCATGTTGTCACCCTTCTCTGCTGTTTCATGTTGTCACTCTTCTCTGCTGTTTCATGTTGTCACCCTTCTCTGCTGTTTCATGTTGTCACTCTTCTCTGCTGTTTCATGTTGTCACCCTTCTCTGCTGTTTCATGTTGTCACTCTTCTCTGCTGTTTCATGTTGTCACCCTTCTCTGCTGTTTCATGTTGTCACTCTTCTCTGCTGTTTCATGTTCTCACCCTTCTCTGCTGTTTCATGTTGTCACTCTTCTCTGATGTTTCATGTTGTCACTCTTCTCTGCTGTTTCATGTTGTCACTCTTCTCTGCTTTTCATGTTGTCACCCTTCTCTGCTGTTTCATGTTGTCACCCTTCTCTGCTGTTTCATGTTGTCACTCTTCTCTGCTGTTTCATGTTGTCACTCTTCTCTGCTGTTTCATGTCGTCACTCTTCTCTGCTGTTTCATGTTGTCACTCTTCTCTGCTGTTTCATGTTGTCACCCTTCTCTGCTGTTTCATGTCGTCACTCTTCTCTGCTGTTTCATGTTGTCACTCTTCTCTGCTGTTTCATGTTGTCACTCTTCTCTGCTGTTTCATGTTGTCACCCTTCTCTGCTGTTAATGTCGTCACTCTTCTCTGATGTTTCATGTTGTCACTCTTCTCTGCTGTTTCATGTCGTCACTCTTCTCTGCTGTTTCATGTTGTCACTCTTCTCTGCTGTTTCATGTCATCACTCTTTTCTGCTGTTTAATGTTGTCACTCTTCTCTGCTGTTTCTTGTTGTCACTCTTCTCTGCTGTTTCATGTTGTCACTCTTCTCTGCTGTTTCATGTTGTCACCCTTCTCTGCTGTTTTATGTTGTCACTCTTCTCTGCTGTTTCATGTTGTCACCCTTCTCTGCTGTTTTATGTTGTCACCCTTCTCTGCTGTTTCATGTTGTCACTCTTCTCTGCTGTTTCATGTTGTCAATCTTCTCTGCTGTTTCATGTTGTCACCCTTCTCTGCTGTTTCATGTTGTCAACCTTCTCTGCTTTTTCATGTTGTCACCCTTCTCTGCTGTTTCATGTTGTCACCCTTCTCTGCTGTTTCATGTTGTCACCCTTCTCTGCTGTTAATGTCGTCACTCTTCTCTGCTGTTTCATGTCGTCACTCTTCTCTGCTGTTTCATGTTGTCACTCTTCTCTGCTGTTTCATGTCGTCAATCTTCTCTGCTGTTTCATGTTGTCACTCTTCTCTGCTGTTTCATGTTGTCAATCTTCTCTGCTGTTTCATGTTGTCACTCTTCTCTGCTGTTTCATGGTGTCACTCTTCTCTGCTGTTTCATGTCGTCACTCTTCTTTGCTGTTTCATGTTGTCACTCTTCTCTGCTGTTTCATGTTGTCACCCTTCTCTGCTGTTTCATGTTGTCACTCTTCTCTGCTGTTTCATGTTGTCACCCTTCTCTGCTGTTTCATGTTGTCACTCTTCTCTGCTGTTTCATGTTGTCACTCTTCTCTGCTGTTTCATGTTGTCACTCTTCTCTGCTGTTTCAAGTTGTCACTCTTCTCTGCTGTTTCATGTCATCACCCTTCTCTGCTGTTTCATGTTGTCACTCTTCTCTGCTGTTTCATGTTGTCACTCTTCTCTGCTGTTTCATGTTGTCACCCTTCTCTGCTGTTTCATGTTGTCACTCTTCTCTGCTGTTTCATGTTCTCACCCTTCTCTGCTGTTTCATGTTGTCACTCTTCTCTGCTGTTTCATGTTTTCATTCTTCTCTGCTGTTTCATGTTGTCACTCTTCTCTGCTGTTTCATGTTCTCACCCTTCTCTGCTGTTTCATGTTGTCACTCTTCTCTGCTGTTTCATGTTGTCACCCTTCTCTGCTGTTTCATGTCGTCACTCTTCTCTGCTGTTTCATGTTTTCACCCTTCTCTGCTGTTTCATGTCGTCACTCTTCTCTGCTTTTTCATGTTGTCATTCTTCTCTGCTGTTTCATGTTGTCACTCTCCTCTGCTGTTTCATGTTGTCACCCTTCTCTGCTGTTTCATGTTGTCACCCTTCTCTGCTGTTTCATGTTGTCACTCTTCTCTGCTGTTTCATGTTGTCACCCTTCTCTGCTGTTTCATGTTGTCACTCTTCTCTGCTGTTTGACATTGTCACTCTTCTCTGCTGTTTCATGTTGTCACCCTTCTCTGCTGTTTCATGTTGTCACCCTTCTCTGCTGTTTCATGTTGTCACCCTTCTCTGCTGTTTCATGTTGTCACCCTTCTCTGCTGTTTCATGTCTTCACTCTTCTCTGCTGTTTCATGTTGTCACTCTTCTCTGCTGTTTCATTTTGTCACCCTTCTCTGCTTTTCATGTTGTCACTCTTCTCTGCTGTTTCATGTTGTCACCCTTCTCTGCTGTTTCATGTTGTCACTCTTCTCTGCTCTTTCATGTTGTCACCCTTCTCTGCTGTTTCATGTTGTCACTCTTCTCTGCTGTTTCATGTTGTCACCCTTCTCTGCTGTTTCATGTTGTCACTCTTCTCTGCTGTTTCATGTTGTCATCCTTCTCTGCTGTTTCATGTTGTCACTCTTCTCTGCTGTTTCATGTTGTCACCCTTCTCTGCTGTTTCATGTTGTCACTCTTCTCTGCTGTTTCATGTTCTCACCCTTCTCTGCTGTTTCATGTTGTCACTCTTCTCTGATGTTTCATGTTGTCACTCTTCTCTGCTGTTTCATGTTGTCACTCTTCTCTGCTTTTCATGTTGTCACCCTTCTCTGCTGTTTCATGTTGTCACCCTTCTCTGCTGTTTCATGTTGTCACTCTTCTCTGCTGTTTCATGTTGTCACTCTTCTCTGCTGTTTCATGTCGTCACTCTTCTCTGCTGTTTCATGTTGTCACTCTTCTCTGCAGTTTCATGTTGTCACTCTTCTCTGCTGTTTCATGTCGTCACTCTTCTCTGCTGTTTCATGTTGTCACTCTTCTCTGCTGTTTCATGTTGTCACTCTTCTCTGCTGTTTCATGTTGTCACCCTTCTCTGCTGTTAATGTCGTCACTCTTCTCTGATGTTTCATGTTGTCACTCTTCTCTGCTGTTTCATGTCGTCACTCTTCTCTGCTGTTTCATGTTGTCACTCTTCTCTGCTGTTTCATGTCATCACTCTTTTCTGCTGTTTAATGTTGTCACTCTTCTCTGCTGTTTCTTGTTGTCACTCTTCTCTGCTGTTTCATGTTGTCACTCTTCTCTGCTGTTTCATGTTGTCACCCTTCTCTGCTGTTTTATGTTGTCACTCTTCTCTGCTGTTTCATGTTGTCACCCTTCTCTGCTGTTTCATGTTGTCAGTCTTCTCTGCTGTTTCATGTTGTCACCCTTCTCTGCTGTTTCATGTTGTCACTCTTCTCTGCTGTTTCATGTTGTCACCCTTCTCTGCTGTTTCATGTTGTCACTCTTCTCTGCTGTTTCATGTTCTCACCCTTCTCTGCTGTTTCATGTTGTCACTCTTCTCTGATGTTTCATGTTGTCACTCTTTTCTGCTGTTTCATGTTGTCACTCTTCTCTGCTTTTCATGTTGTCACCCATCTCTGCTGTTTCATGTTGTCACTCTTCTCTGCTGTTTCATGTTGTCACCCTTCTCTGCTGTTTCATGTTGTCACTCTTCTCTGCTGTTTCATGTCGTCACCCTTCTCTGCTGTTTCATGTTGTCACCCTTCTCTGCTGTTTCATGTTGTCACTCTTCTCTGATGTTTCTTGTTGTCACCATTCTCTGCTGTTTCATGTTGTCACTCTTCTCTGCTGTTTCATGTTGTCACTCTTCTCTGCTGTTTCATGTTGTCACTCTTCTCTGTTGTTTCATGTTGTCACCCTTCTCTGCTTTTCATGTTGTCACTCTTCTCTACTGTTTCATGTCGTCACTCTTCTCTGCTGTTTCATGGTGTCACGCTTCTCTGCTGTTTCATGTTGTCACTCTTCTCTGCTGTTTCATGTTGTCACTCTTCTCTGCTGTTTCATGTTGTCACCCTTCTCTGCTGTTTCATGTTGTCTCTCTTCTCTGCTGTTTCATGTTGTCACCCTTCTCTGCTGTTTCATGTTGTCACTCTTCTCTGCTGTTTCATGTTGTCACTCTTCTCTGCTGTTTCATGTTGTCACTCTTCTCTGCTGCTTCATGTCGTCACTCTTCTCTGCTGTTTCATGTCGTCACTCTTCTCTGCTGTTTCATGTCGTCACTCTTCTCTGCTGTTTAATGTCGTCACTCTTCTCTGCTGTTTCATGTTGTCACCCTTCTCTGCTGTTTCATGTTGTCACTCTTCTCTGCTGTTTCATGTTGTCACCCTTCTCTGCTGTTTAATGTTGTCACTCTTCTCTGCTGTTTCATGTTGTCACTCTTCTCTGCTGTTTCATGTTGTCACTCTTCTCTGCTGTTTCATGTCGTCACTCTTCTCTGCTGTTTCATGTTGTCACTATTCTCTGCTGTTTCATGTTGTCACTCTTCTCTGCTGTTTCATGTTGTCACCCTTCTCTGCTGTTTCATGTTGTCACTCTTCTCTGTTGTTTCTTGTTGTCACCCTTATCTGCTGTTTCATGTTGTCACTCTTCTCTGCTGTTTCATGTTGTCACTCTTCTCTGCTGTTTCATGTTATCACTCTTCTCTGCTGTTTCATGTTGTCACCCTTCTCTGCTGTTTCATGTTGTCACCCTTCTCTGCTGTTTCATGTTGTCACTCTTCTCTGCTGTTTCATGTTGTCACTCTTCTCTGCTGTTTCATGTTGTCACTCTTCTCTGCTGTTTCATGTCGTCACTCTTCTCTGCTGTTTCATGTTGTCACTCTTCTCTGCTGTTTCATGTTGTCACTCTTCTCTGCTGTTTCATGTTGTCACCCTTCTCTGCTGTTAATGTCGTCACTCTTCTCTGCTGTTTCATGTTGTCACTCTTCTCTGCTGTTTCATGTCGTCACTCTTCTCTGCTGTTTCATGTTGTCACTCTTCTCTGCTGTTTCATGTCGTCACTCTTCTCTGCTGTTTCATGTTGTCACTCTTCTCTGCTGTTTCTTGTTGTCACTCTTCTCTGCTGTTTCATGTTGTCACTCTTCTCTGCTGTTTCATGTTGTCCCCCTTTTCTGCTGTTTCATGTTGTCACTCTTCTCTGCTGTTTCATGTTGTCACCCTTCTCTGCTGTTTCATGTTGTCACTCTTCTCTGCTGTTTCATGTTGTCACCCTTCTCTGCTGTTTCACGTTGTCACTCTTCTCTGCTGTTTCATGTTGTCACCCTTCTCTGCTGTTTCATGTTGTCACCCTTCTCTGCTGTTTCATGTTGTCACTCTTCTCTGCTGTTTCATGTTGTCACTCTTCTCTGCTGTTTCATGTTGTCACTCTTCTCTGCCTTTTCATGTTGTCACCCTTTCCTCTTGTTTCATGTTGTCACCCTTCTCTGCTGGTTCATGTTGTCACTCTTCTCTGCTGTTTCATGTTGTCACTCTTCTCTGCTGTTTCTTGTTGTCACTCTTCTCTGCTTTTCATGTTGTCACTCTTCTCTGCTGTTTCATGTTATCACTCTTCTCTGCTGTTTCATGACGTCACTCTTCTCTGCTGTTTCATGTTGTCACTATTCTCTGCTGTTTCATGTTGTCACTCTTCTGTGCTGTTTCATGTTGTCACTATTCTCTGCTGTTTCATGTTGTCACTCTTCTCTGCTGTTTCATGTTGTCACTCTTCTCTGCTGTTTCATGTTGTCACCCTTCTCTGCTGTTTCATGTTGTCACTCTTCTCTGCTATTTCATGTTCTCACCCTTCTCTGCTGTTTCATGTTGTCACTCTTCTCTGATGTTTCATGTTGTCACTCTTCTCTGCTGTTTCATGTTGTCACTCTTCTCTGCTTTTCATGTTGTCACCCTTCTCTGCTGTTTCATGTTGTCACCCTTCTCTGCTGTTTCATGTTGTCACTCTTCTCTGCTGTTTCATGTTGTCACTCTTCTCTGCTGTTTCATGTCGTCACTCTTCTCTGCTGTTTCATGTTGTCACTCTTCTCTGCTGTTTCATGTTGTCACTCTTCTCTGCTGTTTCATGTCGTCACTCTTCTCTGCTGTTTCATGTTGTCACTCTTCTCTGCTGATTCATGTTGTCACTCTTCTCTGCTGTTTCATGTTGTCACCCTTCTCTGCTGTTAATGTCGTCACTCTTCTCTGATGTTTCATGTTGTCACTCTTCTCTGCTGTTTCATGTCGTCACTCTTCTCTGCTGTTTCATGTTGTCACTCTTCTCTGCTGTTTCATGTCATCACTCTTTTCTGCTGTTTAATGTTGTCACTCTTCTCTGCTGTTTCTTGTTGTCACTCTTCTCTGCTGTTTCATGTTGTCACTCTTCTCTGCTGTTTCATGTTGTCACTCTTCTCTGCTGTTTCATGTTGTCAATCTTCTCTGCTGTTTCATGTTGTCACCCTTCTCTGCTGTTTCATGTTGTCAGTCTTCTCTGCTGTTTCATGTTGTCACCCTTCTCTGCTGTTTCATGTTGTCACTCTTCTCTGCTGTTTCATGTTGTCACCCTTCTCTGCTGTTTCATGTTGTCACTCTTCTCTGCTGTTTCATGTTCTCACCCTTCTCTGCTGTTTCATGTTGTCACTCTTCTCTGATGTTTCATGTTGTCACTCTTTTCTGCTGTTTCATGTTGTCACTCTTCTCTGCTTTTCATGTTGTCACCCATCTCTGCTGTTTCATGTTGTCACTCTTCTCTGCTGTTTCATGTTGTCACCCTTCTCTGCTGTTTCATGTTGTCACTCTTCTCTGCTGTTTCATGTCGTCACCCTTTTCTGCTGTTTCATGTTGTCACCCTTCTCTGCTGTTTCATGTTGTCACTCTTCTCTGATGTTTCTTGTTGTCACCATTCTCTGCTGTTTCATGTTGTCACTCTTCTCTGCTGTTTCATGTTGTCACTCTTCTCTGCTGTTTCATGTTGTCACTCTTCTCTGCTGTTTCATGTTGTCAACCTTCTCTGCTTTTCATGTTGTCACTCTTCTCTACTGTTTCATGTCGTCACTCTTCTCTGCTGTTTCATGGTGTCACGCTTCTCTGCTGTTTCATGTTGTCACTCTTCTCTGCTGTTTCATGTTGTCACTCTTCTCTGCTGTTTCATGTTGTCACCCTTCTCTGCCGTTTCATGTTGTCTCTCTTCTCTGCTGTTTCATGTTGTCACCCTTCTCTGCTGTTTCATGTTGTCACTCTTCTCTGCTGTTTCATGTTGTCACTCTTCTCTGCTGTTTCATGTTGTCACTCTTCTCTGCTGCTTCATGTCGTCACTCTTCTCTGCTGTTTCATGTCGTCACTCTCCTCTGCTGTTTCATGTCGTCACTCTTCTCTGCTGTTTCATGTTGTCACCCTTCTCTGCTGTTTCATGTTGTCACTCTTCTCTGCTGTTTCATGTTGTCACCCTTCTCTGCTGTTTAATGTTGTCACTCTTCTCTGCTGTTTCATGTTGTCACTCTTCTCTGCTGTTTCATGTTGTCACTCTTCTCTGCTGTTTCATGTCGTCACTCTTCTCTGCTGTTTCATGTTGTCACTATTCTCTGCTGTTTCATGTTGTCACTCTTCTCTGCTGTTTCATGTTGTCACCCTTCTCTGCTGTTTCATGTTGTCACTCTTCTCTGCTGTTTCTTGTTGTCACCCTTATCTGCTGTTTCATGTTGTCACTCTTCTCTGCTGTTTCATGTTGTCACTCTTCTCTGCTGTTTCATGTTATCACTCTTCTCTGCTGTTTCATGTTGTCACCCTTCTCTGCTGTTTCATGTTGTCACCCTTCTCTGCTGTTTCATGTTGTCACTCTTCTCTGCTGTTTCATGTTGTCACTCTTCTCTGCTGTTTCATGTTGTCACTCTTCTCTGCTGTTTCATGTCGTCACTCTTCTCTGCTGTTTCATGTTGTCACTCTTCTCTGCTGTTTCATGTTGTCACTCTTCTCTGCTGTTTCATGTTTTCACCCTTCTCTGCTGTTAATGTCTTCACTCTTCTCTGCTGTTTCATGTTGTCACTCTTCTCTGCTGTTTCATGTCGTCACTCTTCTCTGCTGTTTCATGTTGTCACTCTTCTCTGCTGTTTCATGTCGTCACTCTTCTCTGCTGTTTCATGTTGTCACTCTTCTCTGCTGTTTCTTGTTGTCACTCTTCTCTGCTGTTTCATGTTGTCACTCTTCTCTGCTGTTTCATGTTGTCCCCCTTTTCTGCTGTTTCATGTTGTCACTCTTCTCTGCTGTTTCATGTTGTCACCCTTCTCTGCTGTTTCATGTTGTCACTCTTCTCTGCTGTTTCATGTTGTCACCCTTCTCTGCTGTTTCATGTTGTCACTCTTCTCTGCTGTTTCATGTTGTCACCCTTCTCTGCTGTTTCATGTTGTCACCCTTCTCTGCTGTTTCATGTTGTCACTCTTCTCTGCTGTTTCATGTTGTCACTCTTCTCTGCTGTTTCATGTTGTCACTCTTCTCTGCCTTTTCATGTTGTCACCCTTTCCTCTTGTTTCATGTTGTCACCCTTCTCTGCTGGTTCATGTTGTCACTCTTCTCTGCTGTTTCATGTTGTCACTCTTCTCTGCTGTTTCTTGTTGTCACTCTTCTCTGCTTTTCATGTTGTCACTCTTCTCTGCTGTTTCATGGTATCACTCTTCTCTGCTGTTTCATGACGTCACTCTTCTCTGCTGTTTCATGTTGTCACTATTCTCTGCTGTTTCATGTTGTCAGTCTTCTCTGCTGTTTCATGTTGTCACCCTTCTCTGCTGTTTCATGTTGTCACTCTTCTGTGCTGTTTCATGTTGTCACTATTCTCTGCTGTTTCATGTGGTCACTCTTCTCTGCTGTTTCATGTTGTCACCCTTCTCTGCTGTTTCATGTTGTCACCCTTCTCTGCTGTTTCATGTTGTCACTCTTCTCTGCTGTTTCATGTTGTCACTCTTCTCTGCTGTTTCATGTTGTCACTCTTCTCTGCTGTTTCATGTTGTCACCCTTTCCTCTTGTTTCATGTTGTCACCCTTCTCTGCTGTTTCATGTTGTCACCCTTCTCTGCTGGTTCATGTTGTCACTCTTCTCTGCTGTTTCATGTTGTCACACTTCTCTGCTGTTTCTTGTTGTCACTCTTCTCTGCTTTTCATGTTGTCACTCTTCTCTGCTGTTTCATGTTGTCACTCTTCTCTGCTGTTTCATGACGTCACTCTTCTCTGCTGTTTCATGTTGTCACTATTCTCTGCTGTTTCATGTTGTCAGTCTTCTCTGCTGTTTCATGTTGTCACCCTTCTCTGCTGTTTCATGTTGTCACTCTTCTCTGCTGTTTCATGTTGTCATTCTTCTCTGCTGTTTCATGTTGTCACCCTTCTCTGCTGTTTCATGTTGTCACTCTTCTCTGCTGTTTCATGTCGTCACTCTTCTCTGCTGTTTCATGGTGTCACTCTTCTCTGCTGTTTCATGTTGTCACCCTTCTCAGCTGTTTCATGTTGTCACTCTTCTCTGCTGTTTCATGTTGTCACTCTTCTCTGCTGTTTCATGTTGTCACCCTTTCCTCTTGTTTCATGTTGTCACCCTTCTCTGCTGTTTCATGTTGTCACTCTTCTCTGCTGTTTCATGGTGTCACTCTTCTCTGCTGTTTCATGTTGTCACCCTTCTCAGCTGTTTCATGTTGTCACTCTTCTCTGCTGTTTCATGTTGTCAATCATCTCTGCTGTTTCATGTTGTCACCCTTTCCTCTTGTTTGATGTTGTCACCCTTCTCTGCTGTTTCATGTTGTCACCCTTCTCTGCTGGTTCATGTTGTCACTCTTCTCTGCTTTTTCATGTTGTCACTCTTCTCTGCTGTTTCTTGTTGTCACTCTTCTCTGCTTTTCAAGTTGTCACTCTTCTCTGCTGTTTCATGTTGTCACTCTTCTCTGCTGTTTCATGACGTCACTCTTCTCTGCTGTTTCATGTTGTCACTATTCTCTGCTGTTTCATGTTGTCAGTCTTCTCTGCTGTTTCATGTTGTCACCCTTCTCTGCTGTTTCATGTTGTCACTCTTCTTTCCTGTTTCATGTTGTCACTCTTCTCTGCTGTTTCATGTTGTCACCCTTCTCTGCTGTTTCATGTTGTCACCCTTCTCTGCTGGTTCATGTTGTCACTCTTCTCTGCTGTTTCATGTTGTCACACTTCTCTGCTGTTTCTTGTTGTCACTCTTCTCTGCTTTTCATGTTGTCACTCTTCTCTGCTGTTTCATGTTGTCACTCTTCTCTGCTGTTTCATGACGTCACTCTTCTCTGCTGTTTCATGTTGTCACCCTTCTCTGCTGTTTCATGTTGTCACCGTTCTCTGCTGTTTCATGTTGTCACCCTTCTCTGCTGTTTCATGTTGTCACTCTTCTCTGCTGTTTCATGTTGTCACTCTTCTCTGCTGTTTCATGTTGTCACCCTTCTCTGCTGTTTCATGTTGTCACTCTTCTCTGCTGTTTCATGTTGTCACTCTTCTCTGCTGTTTCATGTTGTCACCCTTCTCTGCTGTTTCATGTTGTCACTCTTCTCTGCTGCTTCATGTTGTCACTCTTCTCTGCTGTTTCATGTTGTCACCCTTCTCTGCTGTTTCATGTTGTCACCCTTCTCTGCTGTTTCATGTTGTCACTCTTCTCTGCTGTTTCATGTTGTCACCCTTCTCTGCTGTTTCATGTTGTCACTCTTCTCTGCTGTTTCATGTTGTCACCCTTCTCTGCTGTTTCATGTTGTCACCCTTCTCTGCTGTTTCATGTTGTCACTCTTCTCTGCTGTTTCATGTTGTCACTCTTCTCTGCTGTTTCATGTTGTCACTCTTCTCTGCCTTTTCATGTTGTCACCCTTTCCTCTTGTTTCATGTTGTCACCCTTCTCTGCTGGTTCATGTTGTCACTCTTCTCTGCTGTTTCATGTTGTCACTCTTCTCTGCTGTTTCTTGTTGTCACTCTTCTCTGCTTTTCATGTTGTCACTCTTCTCTGCTGTTTCATGGTATCACTCTTCTCTGCTGTTTCATGACGTCACTCTTCTCTGCTGTTTCATGTTGTCACTATTCTCTGCTGTTTCATGTTGTCAGTCTTCTCTGCTGTTTCATGTTGTCACCCTTCTCTGCTGTTTCATGTTGTCACTCTTCTGTGCTGTTTCATGTTGTCACTATTCTCTGCTGTTTCATGTGGTCACTCTTCTCTGCTGTTTCATGTTGTCACCCTTCTCTGCTGTTTCATGTTGTCACCCTTCTCTGCTGTTTCATGTTGTCACTCTTCTCTGCTGTTTCATGTTGTCACTCTTCTCTGCTGTTTCATGTTGTCACTCTTCTCTGCTGTTTCATGTTGTCACCCTTTCCTCTTGTTTCATGTTGTCACCCTTCTCTGCTGTTTCATGTTGTCACCCTTCTCTGCTGGTTCATGTTGTCACTCTTCTCTGCTGTTTCATGTTGTCACACTTCTCTGCTGTTTCTTGTTGTCACTCTTCTCTGCTTTTCATGTTGTCACTCTTCTCTGCTGTTTCATGTTGTCACTCTTCTCTGCTGTTTCATGACGTCACTCTTCTCTGCTGTTTCATGTTGTCACTATTCTCTGCTGTTTCATGTTGTCAGTCTTCTCTGCTGTTTCATGTTGTCACCCTTCTCTGCTGTTTCATGTTGTCACTCTTCTCTGCTGTTTCATGTTGTCATTCTTCTCTGCTGTTTCATGTTGTCACCCTTCTCTGCTGTTTCATGTTGTCACTCTTCTCTGCTGTTTCATGTCGTCACTCTTCTCTGCTGTTTCATGGTGTCACTCTTCTCTGCTGTTTCATGTTGTCACCCTTCTCAGCTGTTTCATGTTGTCACTCTTCTCTGCTGTTTCATGTTGTCACTCTTCTCTGCTGTTTCATGTTGTCACCCTTTCCTCTTGTTTCATGTTGTCACCCTTCTCTGCTGTTTCATGTTGTCACTCTTCTCTGCTGTTTCATGGTGTCACTCTTCTCTGCTGTTTCATGTTGTCACCCTTCTCAGCTGTTTCATGTTGTCACTCTTCTCTGCTGTTTCATGTTGTCAATCATCTCTGCTGTTTCATGTTGTCACCCTTTCCTCTTGTTTGATGTTGTCACCCTTCTCTGCTGTTTCATGTTGTCACCCTTCTCTGCTGGTTCATGTTGTCACTCTTCTCTGCTTTTTCATGTTGTCACTCTTCTCTGCTGTTTCTTGTTGTCACTCTTCTCTGCTTTTCAAGTTGTCACTCTTCTCTGCTGTTTCATGTTGTCACTCTTCTCTGCTGTTTCATGACGTCACTCTTCTCTGCTGTTTCATGTTGTCACTATTCTCTGCTGTTTCATGTTGTCAGTCTTCTCTGCTGTTTCATGTTGTCACCCTTCTCTGCTGTTTCATGTTGTCACTCTTCTTTCCTGTTTCATGTTGTCACTCTTCTCTGCTGTTTCATGTTGTCACCCTTCTCTGCTGTTTCATGTTGTCACCCTTCTCTGCTGGTTCATGTTGTCACTCTTCTCTGCTGTTTCATGTTGTCACACTTCTCTGCTGTTTCTTGTTGTCACTCTTCTCTGCTTTTCATGTTGTCACTCTTCTCTGCTGTTTCATGTTGTCACTCTTCTCTGCTGTTTCATGACGTCACTCTTCTCTGCTGTTTCATGTTGTCACCCTTCTCTGCTGTTTCATGTTGTCACCGTTCTCTGCTGTTTCATGTTGTCACCCTTCTCTGCTGTTTCATGTTGTCACTCTTCTCTGCTGTTTCATGTTGTCACTCTTCTCTGCTGTTTCATGTTGTCACCCTTCTCTGCTGTTTCATGTTGTCACTCTTCTCTGCTGTTTCATGTTGTCACTCTTCTCTGCTGTTTCATGTTGTCACCCTTCTCTGCTGTTTCATGTTGTCACTCTTCTCTGCTGCTTCATGTTGTCACTCTTCTCTGCTGTTTCATGTTGTCACCCTTCTCTGCTGTTTCATGTTGTCACCCTTCTCTGCTGTTTCATGTTGTCACTCTTCTCTGCTGTTTCATGTTGTCAATCTTCTCTGCTGTTTCATGTTGTCACCCTTCTCTGCTGTTTCATGTTGTCACTCTTCTTTGCTGTTTCATGTTGTCACTCTTCTCTGCTGTTTCATGTTGTCACTCTTCTCTGCTGTTTCATGTTGTCACCCTTCTCTGCTGTTTCATGTTGTCACTCTTCTCTGCTGTTTCATGTTGTCACTCTTCTCTGCTGTTTCATGTTGTCACCCTTCTCTGCTGTTTCATGTTGTCACTCTTCTCTGCTGTTTCATGTTGTCACTCTTCTCTGCTGTTTCATGTTGTCACCCTTCTCTGCTGTTTCATGTTGTCAACCTTCTCTGCTTTTTCATGTTGTCACCCTTCTCTGCTGTTTCATGTTGTCACCCTTCTCTGCTGTTTCATGTTGTCACCCTTCTCTGCTGTTAATGTCGTCACTCTTCTCTGCTGTTTCATGTCGTCACTCTTCTCTGCTGTTTCATGTTGTCACTCTTCTCTGCTGTTTCATGTCGTCAATCTTCTCTGCTGTTTCATGTTGTCACTCTTCTCTGCTGTTTCATGTTGTCAATCTTCTCTGCTGTTTCATGTTGTCACTCTTCTCTGCTGTTTCATGGTGTCACTCTTCTCTGCTGTTTCATGTCGTCACTCTTCTTTGCTGTTTCATGTTGTCACTCTTCTCTGCTGTTTCATGTTGTCACCCTTCTCTGCTGTTTCATGTTGTCACTCTTCTCTGCTGTTTCATGTTGTCACCCTTCTCTGCTGTTTCATGTTGTCACTCTTCTCTGCTGTTTCATGTTGTCACTCTTCTCTGCTGTTTCATGTTGTCACTCTTCTCTGCTGTTTCAAGTTGTCACTCTTCTCTGCTGTTTCATGTCATCACCCTTCTCTGCTGTTTCATGTTGTCACTCTTCTCTGCTGTTTCATGTTGTCACTCTTCTCTGCTGTTTCATGTTGTCACCCTTCTCTGCTGTTTCATGTTGTCACTCTTCTCTGCTGTTTCATGTTCTCACCCTTCTCTGCTGTTTCATGTTTTCACTCTTCTCTGCTGTTTCATGTTGTCATTCTTCTCTGCTGTTTCATGTTGTCACTCTTCTCTGCTGTTTCATGTTGTCACCCTTCTCTGCTGTTTCATGTTGTCACTCTTCTCTGCTGTTTCATGTTGTCACCCTTCTCTGCTGTTTCATGTCGTCACTCTTTTCTGCTGTTTCATGTTTTCACCCTTCTCTGCTGTTTCATGTCGTCACTCTTCTCTGCTTTTTCATGTTGTCATTCTTCTCTGCTGTTTCATGTTGTCACTCTCCTCTGCTGTTTCATGTTGTCACCCTTCTCTGCTGTTTCATGTTGTCACCCTTCTCTGCTGTTTCATGTTGTCACTCTTCTCTGCTGTTTCATGTTGTCACCCTTCTCTGCTGTTTCATGTTGTCACTCTTCTCTGCTGTTTGACATTGTCACTCTTCTCTGCTGTTTCATGTTGTCACCCTTCTCTGCTGTTTCATGTTGTCACCCTTCTCTGCTGTTTCATGTTGTCACCCTTCTCTGCTGTTTCATGTTGTCACCCTTCTCTGCTGTTTCATGTCTTCACTCTTCTCTGCTGTTTCATGTTGTCACTCTTCTCTGCTGTTTCATTTTGTCACCCTTCTCTGCTTTTCATGTTGTCACTCTTCTCTGCTGTTTCATGTTGTCACCCTTCTCTGCTGTTTCATGTTGTCACTCTTCTCTGCTCTTTCATGTTGTCACCCTTCTCTGCTGTTTCATGTTGTCACTCTTCTCTGCTGTTTCATGTTGTCACCCTTCTCTGCTGTTTCATGTTGTCACTCTTCTCTGCTGTTTCATGTTGTCACCCTTCTCTGCTGTTTCATGTTGTCACTCTTCTCTGCTGTTTCATGTTGTCACCCTTCTCTGCTGTTTCATGTTGTCACTCTTCTCTGCTGTTTCATGTTCTCACCCTTCTCTGCTGTTTCATGTTGTCACTCTTCTCTGATGTTTCATGTTGTCACTCTTCTCTGCTGTTTCATGTTGTCACTCTTCTCTGCTTTTCATGTTGTCACCCTTCTCTGCTGTTTCATGTCGTCACCCTTCTCTGCTGTTTCATGTTGTCACTCTTCTCTGCTGTTTCATGTTGTCACTCTTCTCTGCTGTTTCATGTCGTCACTCTTCTCTGCTGTTTCATGTTGTCACTCTTCTCTGCTGTTTCATGTTGTCACTCTTCTCTGCTGTTTCATGTCGTCACTCTTCTCTGCTGTTTCATGTTGTCACTCTTCTCTGCTGTTTCATGTTGTCACTCTTCTCTGCTGTTTCATGTTGTCACCCTTCTCTGCTGTTAATGTCGTCACTCTTCTCTGATGTTTCATGTTGTCACTCTTCTCTGCTGTTTCATGTCGTCACTCTTCTCTGCTGTTTCATGTTGTCACTCTTCTCTGCTGTTTCATGTCATCACTCTTTTCTGCTGTTTAATGTTGTCACTCTTCTCTGCTGTTTCTTGTTGTCACTCTTCTCTGCTGTTTCATGTTGTCACTCTTCTCTGCTGTTTCATGTTGTCACCCTTCTCTGCTGTTTTATGTTGTCACTCTTCTCTGCTGTTTCATGTTGTCACCCTTCTCTGCTGTTTCATGTTGTCAGTCTTCTCTGCTGTTTCATGTTGTCACCCTTCTCTGCTGTTTCATGTTGTCACTCTTCTCTGCTGTTTCATGTTGTCACCCTTCTCTGCTGTTTCATGTTGTCACTCTTCTCTGCTGTTTCATGTTCTCACCCTTCTCTGCTGTTTCATGTTGTCACTCTTCTTTGATGTTTCATGTTGTCACTCTTTTCTGCTGTTTCATGTTGTCACTCTTCTCTGCTTTTCATGTTGTCACCCATCTCTGCTGTTTCATGTTGTCACTCTTCTCTGCTGTTTCATGTTGTCACCCTTCTCTGCTGTTTCATGTTGTCACTCTTCTCTGCTGTTTCATGTCGTCACCCTTCTCTGCTGTTTCATGTTGTCACCCTTCTCTGCTGTTTCATGTTGTCACTCTTCTCTGATGTTTCTTGTTGTCACCATTCTCTGCTGTTTCATGTTGTCACTCTTCTCTGCTGTTTCATGTTGTCACTCTTCTCTGCTGTTTCATGTTGTCACTCTTCTCTGCTGTTTCATGTTGTCACCCTTCTCTGCTTTTCATGTTGTCACTCTTCTCTACTGTTTCATGTCGTCACTCTTCTCTGCTGTTTCATGGTGTCACGCTTCTCTGCTGTTTCATGTTGTCACTCTTCTCTGCTGTTTCCTGTTGTCACTCTTCTCTGCTGTTTCATGTTGTCACCCTTCTCTGCTGTTTCATGTTGTCTCTCTTCTCTGCTGTTTCATGTTGTCACCCTTCTCTGCTGTTTCATGTTGTCACTCTTCTCTGCTGTTTCATGTTGTCACTCTTCTCTGCTGTTTCATGTTGTCACTCTTCTCTGCTGCTTCATGTCGTCACTCTTCTCTGCTGTTTCATGTCGTCACTCTTCTCTGCTGTTTCATGTCGTCACTCTTCTCTGCTGTTTCATGTTGTCACCCTTCTCTGCTGTTTCATGTTGTCACTCTTCTCTGCTGTTTCATGTTGTCACCCTTCTCTGCTGTTTAATGTTGTCACTCTTCTCTGCTGTTTCATGTTGTCACTCTTCTCTGCTGTTTCATGTTGTCACTCTTCTCTGCTGTTTCATGTCGTCACTCTTCTCTGCTGTTTCATGTTGTCACTATTCTCTGCTGTTTCATGTTGTCACTCTTCTCTGCTGTTTCATGTTGTCACCCTTCTCTGCTGTTTCATGTTGTCACTCTTCTCTGCTGTTTCTTGTTGTCACCCTTATCTGCTGTTTCATGTTGTCACTCTTCTCTGCTGTTTTATGTTGTCACTCTTCTCTGCTGTTTCATGTTGTCACTCTTCTCTGCTGTTTCATGTTGTCACTCTTCTCTGCTGTTTTATGTTGTCACTCTTCTCTGCTGTTTCATGTTGTCACTCTTCTCTGCTGTTTCATGTTATCACTCTTCTCTGCTGTTTCATGTTGTCACCCTTCTCTGCTGTTTCATGTTGTCACCCTTCTCTGCTGTTTCATGTTGTCACTCTTCTCTGCTGTTTCATGTTGTCACTCTTCTCTGCTGTTTCATGTTGTCACTCTTCTCTGCTGTTTCATGTCGTCACTCTTCTCTGCTGTTTCATGTTGTCACTCTTCTCTGCTGTTTCATTTTGTCACTCTTCTCTGCTGTTTCATGTTGTCACTCTTCTCTGCTGTTAATGTCGTCACTCTTCTCTGCTGTTTCATGTTGTCACTCTTCTCTGCTGTTTCATGTCGTCACTCTTCTCTGCTGTTTCATGTTGTCACTCTTCTCTGCTGTTTCATGTCGTCACTCTTCTCTGCTGTTTCATGTTGTCACTCTTCTCTGCTGTTTCTTGTTGTCACTCTTCTCTGCTGTTTCATGTTGTCACTCTTCTCTGCTGTTTCATGTTGTCCCCCTTTTCTGCTGTTTCATGTTGTCACTCTTCTCTGCTGTTTCATGTTGTCACCCTTCTCTGCTGTTTCATGTTGTCACTCTTCTCTGCTGTTTCATGTTGTCACCCTTCTCTGCTGTTTCACGTTGTCACTCTTCTCTGCTGTTTCATGTTGTCACCCTTCTCTGCTGTTTCATGTTGTCACCCTTCTCTGCTGTTTCATGTTGTCACTCTTCTCTGCTGTTTCATGTTGTCACTCTTCTCTGCTGTTTCATGTTGTCACTCTTCTCTGCCTTTTCATGTTGTCACCCTTTCCTCTTGTTTCATGTTGTCACCCTTCTCTGCTGGTTCATGTTGTCACTCTTCTCTGCTGTTTCATGTTGTCACTCTTCTCTGCTGTTTCTTGTTGTCACTCTTCTCTGCTTTTCATGTTGTCACTCTTCTCTGCTGTTTCATGTTATCACTCTTCTCTGCTGTTTCATGACGTCACTCTTCTCTGCTGTTTCATGTTGTCACTATTCTCTGCTGTTTCATGTTGTCACTCTTCTGTGCTGTTTCATGTTGTCACTATTCTCTGCTGTTTCATGTTGTCACTCTTCTCTGCTGTTTCATGTTGTCACTCTTCTCTGCTGTTTCATGTTGTCACCCTTCTCTGCTGTTTCATGTTGTCACTCTTCTCTGCTATTTCATGTTCTCACCCTTCTCTGCTGTTTCATGTTGTCACTCTTCTCTGATGTTTCATGTTGTCACTCTTCTCTGCTGTTTCATGTTGTCACTCTTCTCTGCTTTTCATGTTGTCACCCTTCTCTGCTGTTTCATGTTGTCACCCTTCTCTGCTGTTTCATGTTGTCACTCTTCTCTGCTGTTTCATGTTGTCACTCTTCTCTGCTGTTTCATGTCGTCACTCTTCTCTGCTGTTTCATGTTGTCACTCTTCTCTGCTGTTTCATGTTGTCACTCTTCTCTGCTGTTTCATGTTGTCACTCTTCTCTGCTGTTTCATGTTGTCACTCTTCTCTGCTGTTTCATGTTGTCACTCTTCTCTGCTGTTTCATGTTGTCACCCTTCTCTGCTGTTAATGTCGTCACTCTTCTCTGATGTTTCATGTTGTCACTCTTCTCTGCTGTTTCATTTCGTCACTCTTCTCTGCTGTTTCATGTTGTCACTCTTCTCTGCTGTTTCATGTCATCACTCTTTTCTGCTGTTTAATGTTGTCACTCTTCTCTGCTGTTTCTTGTTGTCACTCTTCTCTGCTGTTTCATGTTGTCACTCTTCTCTGCTGTTTCATGTTGTCACCCTTCTCTGCTGTTTTATGTTGTCACTCTTCTCTGCTGTTTCATTTTGTCACCCTTCTCTGCTGTTTCATGTTGTCAGTCTTCTCTGCTGTTTCATGTTGTCACCCTTCTCTGCTGTTTCATGTTGTCACTCTTCTCTGCTGTTTCATGTTGTCACCCTTCTCTGCTGTTTCATGTTGTCACTCTTCTCTGCTGTTTCATGTTCTCACCCTTCTCTGCTGTTTCATGTTGTCACTCTTCTCTGATGTTTCATGTTGTCACTCTTTTCTGCTGTTTCATGTTGTCACTCTTCTCTGCTTTTCATGTTGTCACCCATCTCTGCTGTTTCATGTTGTCACTCTTCTCTGCTGTTTCATGTTGTCACCCTTCTCTGCTTTTTCATGTTGTCACTCTTCTCTGCTGTTTCATGTCGTCACCCTTTTCTGCTGTTTCATGTTGTCACCCTTCTCTGCTGTTTCATGTTGTCCCTCTTCTCTGATGTTTCTTGTTGTCACCATTCTCTGCTGTTTCATGTTGTCACTCTTCTCTGCTGTTTCATGTTGTCACTCTTCTCTGCTGTTTCATGTTGTCACTCTTCTCTGCTGTTTCATGTTGTCACGCTTCTCTGCTTTTCATGTTGTCACTCTTCTCTACTGTTTCATGTCGTCACTCTTCTCTGCTGTTTCATGGTGTCACGCTTCTCTGCTGTTTCATGTTGTCACTCTTCTCTGCTGTTTCATGTTGTCACTCTTCTCTGCTGTTTCATGTTGTCACCCTTCTCTGCTGTTTCATGTTGTCTCTCTTCTCTGCTGTTTCATGTTGTCACCCTTCTCTGCTGTTTCATGTTGTCACTCTTCTCTGCTGTTTCATGTTGTCACTCTTCTCTGCTGTTTCATGTTGTCACTCTTCTCTGCTGTTTCATGTTGTCACTCTTCTCTGCTGTTTCATGTTGTCACCCTTCTCTGCTGTTTAATGTTGTCACTCTTCTCTGCTGTTTCATGTTGTCACTCTTCTCTGCTGTTTCATGTTGTCACTCTTCTCTGCTGTTTCATGTCGTCACTCTTCTCTGCTGTTTCATGTTGTCACTATTCTCTGCTGTTTCATGTTGTCACTCTTCTCTGCTGTTTCATGTTGTCACCCTTCTCTGCTGTTTCATGTTGTCACTCTTCTCTGCTGTTTCTTGTTGTCACCCTTATCTGCTGTTTCATGTTGTCACTCTTCTCTGCTGTTTCATGTTGTCACTCTTCTCTGCTGTTTCATGTTGTCACTCTTCTCTGCTGTTTCATGTTTTCACCCTTCTCTGCTGTTAATGTCGTCACTCTTCTCTGCTGTTTCATGTTGTCACCCTTCTCTGCTGTTTCATGTTGTCACTCTTCTCTGCTGTTTCATGTTGTCACTCTTCTCTGCTGTTTCATGTTGTCACTCTTCTCTGCCTTTTCATGTTGTCACCCTTTCCTCTTGTTTCATGTTGTCACCCTTCTCTGCTGGTTCATGTTGTCACTCTTCTCTGCTGTTTCATGTTGTCACTCTTCTCTGCTGTTTCTTGTTGTCACTCTTCTCTGCTTTTCATGTTGTCACTCTTCTCTGCTGTTTCATGTTATCACTCTTCTCTGCTGTTTCATGACGTCACTCTTCTCTGCTGTTTCATGTTGTCACTATTCTCTGCTGTTTCATGTTGTCACTCTTCTGTGCTGTTTCATGTTGTCACTATTCTCTGCTGTTTCATGTTGTCACTCTTCTCTGCTGTTTCATGTTGTCACTCTTCTCTGCTGTTTCATGTTGTCACCCTTCTCTGCTGTTTCATGTTGTCACTCTTCTCTGCTATTTCATGTTCTCACCCTTCTCTGCTGTTTCATGTTGTCACTCTTCTCTGATGTTTCATGTTGTCACTCTTCTCTGCTGTTTCATGTTGTCACTCTTCTCTGCTTTTCATGTTGTCACCCTTCTCTGCTGTTTCATGTTGTCACCCTTCTCTGCTGTTTCATGTTGTCACTCTTCTCTGCTGTTTCATGTTGTCACTCTTCTCTGCTGTTTCATGTCGTCACTCTTCTCTGCTGTTTCATGTTGTCACTCTTCTCTGCTGTTTCATGTTGTCACTCTTCTCTGCTGTTTCATGTTGTCACTCTTCTCTGCTGTTTCATGTTGTCACTCTTCTCTGCTGTTTCATGTTGTCACTCTTCTCTGCTGTTTCATGTTGTCACCCTTCTCTGCTGTTAATGTCGTCACTCTTCTCTGATGTTTCATGTTGTCACTCTTCTCTGCTGTTTCATGTCGTCACTCTTCTCTGCTGTTTCATGTTGTCACTCTTCTCTGCTGTTTCATGTCATCACTCTTTTCTGCTGTTTAATGTTGTCACTCTTCTCTGCTGTTTCTTGTTGTCACTCTTCTCTGCTGTTTCATGTTGTCACTCTTCTCTGCTGTTTCATGTTGTCACCCTTCTCTGCTGTTTTATGTTGTCACTCTTCTCTGCTGTTTCATTTTGTCACCCTTCTCTGCTGTTTCATGTTGTCAGTCTTCTCTGCTGTTTCATGTTGTCACCCTTCTCTGCTGTTTCATGTTGTCACTCTTCTCTGCTGTTTCATGTTGTCACCCTTCTCTGCTGTTTCATGTTGTCACTCTTCTCTGCTGTTTCATGTTCTCACCCTTCTCTGCTGTTTCATGTTGTCACTCTTCTCTGATGTTTCATGTTGTCACTCTTTTCTGCTGTTTCATGTTGTCACTCTTCTCTGCTTTTCATGTTGTCACCCATCTCTGCTGTTTCATGTTGTCACTCTTCTCTGCTGTTTCATGTTGTCACCCTTCTCTGCTGTTTCATGTTGTCACTCTTCTCTGCTGTTTCATGTCGTCACCCTTTTCTGCTGTTTCATGTTGTCACCCTTCTCTGCTGTTTCATGTTGTCCCTCTTCTCTGATGTTTCTTGTTGTCACCATTCTCTGCTGTTTCATGTTGTCACTCTTCTCTGCTGTTTCATGTTGTCACTCTTCTCTGCTGTTTCATGTTGTCACTCTTCTCTGCTGTTTCATGTTGTCACGCTTCTCTGCTTTTCATGTTGTCACTCTTCTCTACTGTTTCATGTCGTCACTCTTCTCTGCTGTTTCATGGTGTCACGCTTCTCTGCTGTTTCATGTTGTCACTCTTCTCTGCTGTTTCATGTTGTCACTCTTCTCTGCTGTTTCATGTTGTCACCCTTCTCTGCTGTTTCATGTTGTCTCTCTTCTCTGCTGTTTCATGTTGTCACCCTTCTCTGCTGTTTCATGTTGTCACTCTTCTCTGCTGTTTCATGTTGTCACTCTTCTCTGCTGTTTCATGTTGTCACTCTTCTCTGCTGTTTCATGTTGTCACTCTTCTCTGCTGTTTCATGTTGTCACCCTTCTCTGCTGTTTAATGTTGTCACTCTTCTCTGCTGTTTCATGTTGTCACTCTTCTCTGCTGTTTCATGTTGTCACTCTTCTCTGCTGTTTCATGTCGTCACTCTTCTCTGCTGTTTCATGTTGTCACTATTCTCTGCTGTTTCATGTTGTCACTCTTCTCTGCTGTTTCATGTTGTCACCCTTCTCTGCTGTTTCATGTTGTCACTCTTCTCTGCTGTTTCTTGTTGTCACCCTTATCTGCTGTTTCATGTTGTCACTCTTCTCTGCTGTTTCATGTTGTCACTCTTCTCTGCTGTTTCATGTTATCACTCTTCTCTGCTGTTTCATGTTGTCACCCTTCTCTGCTGTTTCATGTTGTCACCCTTCTCTGCTGTTTCATGTTGTCACTCTTCTCTGCTGTTTCATGTTGTCACTCTTCTCTGCTGTTTCATGTTGTCACTCTTCTCTGCTGTTTCATGTCGTCACTCTTCTCTGCTGTTTCATGTTGTCACTCTTCTCTGCTGTTTCATGTTGTCACTCTTCTCTGCTGTTTCATGTTTTCACCCTTCTCTGCTGTTAATGTCGTCACTCTTCTCTGCTGTTTCATGTTGTCACCCTTCTCTGCTGTTTAATGTTGTCACTCTTCTCTGCTGTTTCATGTTGTCACTCTTCTCTGCTGTTTCATGTTGTCACTCTTCTCTGCTGTTTCATGTCGTCACTCTTCTCTGCTGTTTCATGTTGTCACTATTCTCTGCTGTTTCATGTTGTCACTCTTCTCTGCTGTTTCATGTTGTCACCCTTCTCTGCTGTTTCATGTTGTCACTCTTCTCTGCTGTTTCTTGTTGTCACCCTTATCTGCTGTTTCATGTTGTCACTCTTCTCTGCTGTTTTATGTTGTCACTCTTCTCTGCTGTTTCATGTTGTCACTCTTCTCTGCTGTTTCATGTTGTCACTCTTCTCTGCTGTTTTATGTTGTCACTCTTCTCTGCTGTTTCATGTTGTCACTCTTCTCTGCTGTTTCATGTTATCACTCTTCTCTGCTGTTTCATGTTGTCACCCTTCTCTGCTGTTTCATGTTGTCACCCTTCTCTGCTGTTTCATGTTGTCACTCTTCTCTGCTGTTTCATGTTGTCACTCTTCTCTGCTGTTTCATGTTGTCACTCTTCTCTGCTGTTTCATGTCGTCACTCTTCTCTGCTGTTTCATGTTGTCACTCTTCTCTGCTGTTTCATTTTGTCACTCTTCTCTGCTGTTTCATGTTGTCACTCTTCTCTGCTGTTAATGTCGTCACTCTTCTCTGCTGTTTCATGTTGTCACTCTTCTCTGCTGTTTCATGTCGTCACTCTTCTCTGCTGTTTCATGTTGTCACTCTTCTCTGCTGTTTCATGTCGTCACTCTTCTCTGCTGTTTCATGTTGTCACTCTTCTCTGCTGTTTCTTGTTGTCACTCTTCTCTGCTGTTTCATGTTGTCACTCTTCTCTGCTGTTTCATGTTGTCCCCCTTTTCTGCTGTTTCATGTTGTCACTCTTCTCTGCTGTTTCATGTTGT
Source organism: Nothobranchius furzeri (assembly GCF_043380555.1). NCBI lineage: Eukaryota > Metazoa > Chordata > Actinopteri > Cyprinodontiformes > Nothobranchiidae > Nothobranchius > Nothobranchius furzeri. The sequence continues at coordinate 46,255,826 of NC_091758.1, read as the reverse complement.
CACCCTTCTCTGCTGTTTCATGTTGTCACTCTTCTCTGCTGTTTCATGTTGTCACCCTTCTCTGCTGTTTCACGTTGTCACTCTTCTCTGCTGTTTCATGTTGTCACCCTTCTCTGCTGTTTCATGTTGTCACCCTTCTCTGCTGTTTCATGTTGTCACTCTTCTCTGCTGTTTCATGTTGTCACTCTTCTCTGCTGTTTCATGTTGTCACTCTTCTCTGCCTTTTCATGTTGTCACCCTTTCCTCTTGTTTCATGTTGTCACCCTTCTCTGCTGGTTCATGTTGTCACTCTTCTCTGCTGTTTCATGTTGTCACTCTTCTCTGCTGTTTCTTGTTGTCACTCTTCTCTGCTTTTCATGTTGTCACTCTTCTCTGCTGTTTCATGTTATCACTCTTCTCTGCTGTTTCATGACGTCACTCTTCTCTGCTGTTTCATGTTGTCACTATTCTCTGCTGTTTCATGTTGTCACTCTTCTGTGCTGTTTCATGTTGTCACTATTCTCTGCTGTTTCATGTTGTCACTCTTCTCTGCTGTTTCATGTTGTCACTCTTCTCTGCTGTTTCATGTTGTCACCCTTCTCTGCTGTTTCATGTTGTCACTCTTCTCTGCTATTTCATGTTCTCACCCTTCTCTGCTGTTTCATGTTGTCACTCTTCTCTGATGTTTCATGTTGTCACTCTTCTCTGCTGTTTCATGTTGTCACTCTTCTCTGCTTTTCATGTTGTCACCCTTCTCTGCTGTTTCATGTTGTCACCCTTCTCTGCTGTTTCATGTTGTCACTCTTCTCTGCTGTTTCATGTTGTCACTCTTCTCTGCTGTTTCATGTCGTCACTCTTCTCTGCTGTTTCATGTTGTCACTCTTCTCTGCTGTTTCATGTTGTCACTCTTCTCTGCTGTTTCATGTTGTCACTCTTCTCTGCTGTTTCATGTTGTCACTCTTCTCTGCTGTTTCATGTTGTCACTCTTCTCTGCTGTTTCATGTTGTCACCCTTCTCTGCTGTTAATGTCGTCACTCTTCTCTGATGTTTCATGTTGTCACTCTTCTCTGCTGTTTCATTTCGTCACTCTTCTCTGCTGTTTCATGTTGTCACTCTTCTCTGCTGTTTCATGTCATCACTCTTTTCTGCTGTTTAATGTTGTCACTCTTCTCTGCTGTTTCTTGTTGTCACTCTTCTCTGCTGTTTCATGTTGTCACTCTTCTCTGCTGTTTCATGTTGTCACCCTTCTCTGCTGTTTTATGTTGTCACTCTTCTCTGCTGTTTCATTTTGTCACCCTTCTCTGCTGTTTCATGTTGTCAGTCTTCTCTGCTGTTTCATGTTGTCACCCTTCTCTGCTGTTTCATGTTGTCACTCTTCTCTGCTGTTTCATGTTGTCACCCTTCTCTGCTGTTTCATGTTGTCACTCTTCTCTGCTGTTTCATGTTCTCACCCTTCTCTGCTGTTTCATGTTGTCACTCTTCTCTGATGTTTCATGTTGTCACTCTTTTCTGCTGTTTCATGTTGTCACTCTTCTCTGCTTTTCATGTTGTCACCCATCTCTGCTGTTTCATGTTGTCACTCTTCTCTGCTGTTTCATGTTGTCACCCTTCTCTGCTTTTTCATGTTGTCACTCTTCTCTGCTGTTTCATGTCGTCACCCTTTTCTGCTGTTTCATGTTGTCACCCTTCTCTGCTGTTTCATGTTGTCCCTCTTCTCTGATGTTTCTTGTTGTCACCATTCTCTGCTGTTTCATGTTGTCACTCTTCTCTGCTGTTTCATGTTGTCACTCTTCTCTGCTGTTTCATGTTGTCACTCTTCTCTGCTGTTTCATGTTGTCACGCTTCTCTGCTTTTCATGTTGTCACTCTTCTCTACTGTTTCATGTCGTCACTCTTCTCTGCTGTTTCATGGTGTCACGCTTCTCTGCTGTTTCATGTTGTCACTCTTCTCTGCTGTTTCATGTTGTCACTCTTCTCTGCTGTTTCATGTTGTCACCCTTCTCTGCTGTTTCATGTTGTCTCTCTTCTCTGCTGTTTCATGTTGTCACCCTTCTCTGCTGTTTCATGTTGTCACTCTTCTCTGCTGTTTCATGTTGTCACTCTTCTCTGCTGTTTCATGTTGTCACTCTTCTCTGCTGTTTCATGTTGTCACTCTTCTCTGCTGTTTCATGTTGTCACCCTTCTCTGCTGTTTAATGTTGTCACTCTTCTCTGCTGTTTCATGTTGTCACTCTTCTCTGCTGTTTCATGTTGTCACTCTTCTCTGCTGTTTCATGTCGTCACTCTTCTCTGCTGTTTCATGTTGTCACTATTCTCTGCTGTTTCATGTTGTCACTCTTCTCTGCTGTTTCATGTTGTCACCCTTCTCTGCTGTTTCATGTTGTCACTCTTCTCTGCTGTTTCTTGTTGTCACCCTTATCTGCTGTTTCATGTTGTCACTCTTCTCTGCTGTTTCATGTTGTCACTCTTCTCTGCTGTTTCATGTTGTCACTCTTCTCTGCTGTTTCATGTTTTCACCCTTCTCTGCTGTTAATGTCGTCACTCTTCTCTGCTGTTTCATGTTGTCACCCTTCTCTGCTGTTTCATGTTGTCACTCTTCTCTGCTGTTTCATGTTGTCACTCTTCTCTGCTGTTTCATGTTGTCACTCTTCTCTGCCTTTTCATGTTGTCACCCTTTCCTCTTGTTTCATGTTGTCACCCTTCTCTGCTGGTTCATGTTGTCACTCTTCTCTGCTGTTTCATGTTGTCACTCTTCTCTGCTGTTTCTTGTTGTCACTCTTCTCTGCTTTTCATGTTGTCACTCTTCTCTGCTGTTTCATGTTATCACTCTTCTCTGCTGTTTCATGACGTCACTCTTCTCTGCTGTTTCATGTTGTCACTATTCTCTGCTGTTTCATGTTGTCACTCTTCTGTGCTGTTTCATGTTGTCACTATTCTCTGCTGTTTCATGTTGTCACTCTTCTCTGCTGTTTCATGTTGTCACTCTTCTCTGCTGTTTCATGTTGTCACCCTTCTCTGCTGTTTCATGTTGTCACTCTTCTCTGCTATTTCATGTTCTCACCCTTCTCTGCTGTTTCATGTTGTCACTCTTCTCTGATGTTTCATGTTGTCACTCTTCTCTGCTGTTTCATGTTGTCACTCTTCTCTGCTTTTCATGTTGTCACCCTTCTCTGCTGTTTCATGTTGTCACCCTTCTCTGCTGTTTCATGTTGTCACTCTTCTCTGCTGTTTCATGTTGTCACTCTTCTCTGCTGTTTCATGTCGTCACTCTTCTCTGCTGTTTCATGTTGTCACTCTTCTCTGCTGTTTCATGTTGTCACTCTTCTCTGCTGTTTCATGTTGTCACTCTTCTCTGCTGTTTCATGTTGTCACTCTTCTCTGCTGTTTCATGTTGTCACTCTTCTCTGCTGTTTCATGTTGTCACCCTTCTCTGCTGTTAATGTCGTCACTCTTCTCTGATGTTTCATGTTGTCACTCTTCTCTGCTGTTTCATGTCGTCACTCTTCTCTGCTGTTTCATGTTGTCACTCTTCTCTGCTGTTTCATGTCATCACTCTTTTCTGCTGTTTAATGTTGTCACTCTTCTCTGCTGTTTCTTGTTGTCACTCTTCTCTGCTGTTTCATGTTGTCACTCTTCTCTGCTGTTTCATGTTGTCACCCTTCTCTGCTGTTTTATGTTGTCACTCTTCTCTGCTGTTTCATTTTGTCACCCTTCTCTGCTGTTTCATGTTGTCAGTCTTCTCTGCTGTTTCATGTTGTCACCCTTCTCTGCTGTTTCATGTTGTCACTCTTCTCTGCTGTTTCATGTTGTCACCCTTCTCTGCTGTTTCATGTTGTCACTCTTCTCTGCTGTTTCATGTTCTCACCCTTCTCTGCTGTTTCATGTTGTCACTCTTCTCTGATGTTTCATGTTGTCACTCTTTTCTGCTGTTTCATGTTGTCACTCTTCTCTGCTTTTCATGTTGTCACCCATCTCTGCTGTTTCATGTTGTCACTCTTCTCTGCTGTTTCATGTTGTCACCCTTCTCTGCTGTTTCATGTTGTCACTCTTCTCTGCTGTTTCATGTCGTCACCCTTTTCTGCTGTTTCATGTTGTCACCCTTCTCTGCTGTTTCATGTTGTCCCTCTTCTCTGATGTTTCTTGTTGTCACCATTCTCTGCTGTTTCATGTTGTCACTCTTCTCTGCTGTTTCATGTTGTCACTCTTCTCTGCTGTTTCATGTTGTCACTCTTCTCTGCTGTTTCATGTTGTCACGCTTCTCTGCTTTTCATGTTGTCACTCTTCTCTACTGTTTCATGTCGTCACTCTTCTCTGCTGTTTCATGGTGTCACGCTTCTCTGCTGTTTCATGTTGTCACTCTTCTCTGCTGTTTCATGTTGTCACTCTTCTCTGCTGTTTCATGTTGTCACCCTTCTCTGCTGTTTCATGTTGTCTCTCTTCTCTGCTGTTTCATGTTGTCACCCTTCTCTGCTGTTTCATGTTGTCACTCTTCTCTGCTGTTTCATGTTGTCACTCTTCTCTGCTGTTTCATGTTGTCACTCTTCTCTGCTGTTTCATGTTGTCACTCTTCTCTGCTGTTTCATGTTGTCACCCTTCTCTGCTGTTTAATGTTGTCACTCTTCTCTGCTGTTTCATGTTGTCACTCTTCTCTGCTGTTTCATGTTGTCACTCTTCTCTGCTGTTTCATGTCGTCACTCTTCTCTGCTGTTTCATGTTGTCACTATTCTCTGCTGTTTCATGTTGTCACTCTTCTCTGCTGTTTCATGTTGTCACCCTTCTCTGCTGTTTCATGTTGTCACTCTTCTCTGCTGTTTCTTGTTGTCACCCTTATCTGCTGTTTCATGTTGTCACTCTTCTCTGCTGTTTCATGTTGTCACTCTTCTCTGCTGTTTCATGTTATCACTCTTCTCTGCTGTTTCATGTTGTCACCCTTCTCTGCTGTTTCATGTTGTCACCCTTCTCTGCTGTTTCATGTTGTCACTCTTCTCTGCTGTTTCATGTTGTCACTCTTCTCTGCTGTTTCATGTTGTCACTCTTCTCTGCTGTTTCATGTCGTCACTCTTCTCTGCTGTTTCATGTTGTCACTCTTCTCTGCTGTTTCATGTTGTCACTCTTCTCTGCTGTTTCATGTTTTCACCCTTCTCTGCTGTTAATGTCGTCACTCTTCTCTGCTGTTTCATGTTGTCACTCTTCTCTGCTGTTTCATGTCGTCACTCTTCTCTGCTGTTTCATGTTGTCACTCTTCTCTGCTGTTTCATGTCGTCACTCTTCTCTGCTGTTTCATGTTGTCACTCTTCTCTGCTGTTTCTTGTTGTCACTCTTCTCTGCTGTTTCATGTTGTCACTCTTCTCTGCTGTTTCATGTTGTCCCCCTTTTCTGCTGTTTCATGTTGTCACTCTTCTCTGCTGTTTCATGTTGTCACCCTTCTCTGCTGTTTCATGTTGTCACTCTTCTCTGCTGTTTCATGTTGTCACCCTTCTCTGCTGTTTCATGTTGTCACTCTTCTCTGCTGTTTCATGTTGTCACCCTTCTCTGCTGTTTCATGTTGTCACCCTTCTCTGCTGTTTCATGTTGTCACTCTTCTCTGCTGTTTCATGTTGTCACTCTTCTCTGCTGTTTCATGTTGTCACTCTTCTCTGCCTTTTCATGTTGTCACCCTTTCCTCTTGTTTCATGTTGTCACCCTTCTCTGCTGGTTCATGTTGTCACTCTTCTCTGCTGTTTCATGTTGTCACTCTTCTCTGCTGTTTCTTGTTGTCACTCTTCTCTGCTTTTCATGTTGTCACTCTTCTCTGCTGTTTCATGGTATCACTCTTCTCTGCTGTTTCATGACGTCACTCTTCTCTGCTGTTTCATGTTGTCACTATTCTCTGCTGTTTCATGTTGTCAGTCTTCTCTGCTGTTTCATGTTGTCACCCTTCTCTGCTGTTTCATGTTGTCACTCTTCTGTGCTGTTTCATGTTGTCACTATTCTCTGCTGTTTCATGTGGTCACTCTTCTCTGCTGTTTCATGTTGTCACCCTTCTCTGCTGTTTCATGTTGTCACCCTTCTCTGCTGTTTCATGTTGTCACTCCTCTGCTGTTTCATGTTGTCACTCTTCTCTGCTGTTTCATGTTGTCACTCTTCTCTGCTGTTTCATGTTGTCACCCTTTCCTCTTGTTTCATGTTGTCACCCTTCTCTGCTGTTTCATGTTGTCACCCTTCTCTGCTGGTTCATGTTGTCACTCTTCTCTGCTGTTTCATGTTGTCACACTTCTCTGCTGTTTCTTGTTGTCACTCTTCTCTGCTTTTCATGTTGTCACTCTTCTCTGCTGTTTCATGTTGTCACTCTTCTCTGCTGTTTCATGACGTCACTCTTCTCTGCTGTTTCATGTTGTCACTATTCTCTGCTGTTTCATGTTGTCAGTTTTCTCTGCTGTTTCATGTTGTCACCCTTCTCTGCTGTTTCATGTTGTCACTCTTCTCTGCTGTTTCATGTTGTCATTCTTCTCTGCTGTTTCATGTTGTCACCCTTCTCTGCTGTTTCATGTTGTCACTCTTCTCTGCTGTTTCATGTCGTCACTCTTCTCTGCTGTTTCATGGTGTCACTCTTCTCTGCTGTTTCATGTTGTCACCCTTCTCAGCTGTTTCATGTTGTCACTCTTCTCTGCTGTTTCATGTTGTCACTCTTCTCTGCTGTTTCATGTTGTCACCCTTTCCTCTTGTTTCATGTTGTCACCCTTCTCTGCTGTTTCATGTTGTCACTCTTCTCTGCTGTTTCATGTTGTCACCCTTCTCTGCTGTTTCATGTTGTCTCTCTTCTCTGCTGTTTCATGTTGTCACCCTTCTCTGCTGTTTCATGTTGTCACTCTTCTCTGCTGTTTCATGTTGTCACTCTTCTCTGCTGTTTCATGTTGTCACTCTTCTCTGCTGCTTCATGTCGTCACTCTTCTCTGCTGTTTCATGTCGTCACTCTTCTCTGCTGTTTCATGTCGTCACTCTTCTCTGCTGTTTCATGTTGTCACCCTTCTCTGCTGTTTCATGTTGTCACTCTTCTCTGCTGTTTCATGTTGTCACCCTTCTCTGCTGTTTAATGTTGTCACTCTTCTCTGCTGTTTCATGTTGTCACTCTTCTCTGCTGTTTCATGTTGTCACTCTTCTCTGCTGTTTCATGTCGTCACTCTTCTCTGCTGTTTCATGTTGTCACTATTCTCTGCTGTTTCATGTTGTCACTCTTCTCTGCTGTTTCATGTTGTCACCCTTCTCTGCTGTTTCATGTTGTCACTCTTCTCTGCTGTTTCTTGTTGTCACCCTTATCTGCTGTTTCATGTTGTCACTCTTCTCTGCTGTTTTATGTTGTCACTCTTCTCTGCTGTTTCATGTTGTCACTCTTCTCTGCTGTTTCATGTTGTCACTCTTCTCTGCTGTTTTATGTTGTCACTCTTCTCTGCTGTTTCATGTTGTCACTCTTCTCTGCTGTTTCATGTTATCACTCTTCTCTGCTGTTTCATGTTGTCACCCTTCTCTGCTGTTTCATGTTGTCACCCTTCTCTGCTGTTTCATGTTGTCACTCTTCTCTGCTGTTTCATGTTGTCACTCTTCTCTGCTGTTTCATGTTGTCACTCTTCTCTGCTGTTTCATGTCGTCACTCTTCTCTGCTGTTTCATGTTGTCACTCTTCTCTGCTGTTTCATTTTGTCACTCTTCTCTGCTGTTTCATGTTGTCACTCTTCTCTGCTGTTAATGTCGTCACTCTTCTCTGCTGTTTCATGTTGTCACTCTTCTCTGCTGTTTCATGTCGTCACTCTTCTCTGCTGTTTCATGTTGTCACTCTTCTCTGCTGTTTCATGTCGTCACTCTTCTCTGCTGTTTCATGTTGTCACTCTTCTCTGCTGTTTCTTGTTGTCACTCTTCTCTGCTGTTTCATGTTGTCACTCTTCTCTGCTGTTTCATGTTGTCCCCCTTTTCTGCTGTTTCATGTTGTCACTCTTCTCTGCTGTTTCATGTTGTCACCCTTCTCTGCTGTTTCATGTTGTCACTCTTCTCTGCTGTTTCATGTTGTCACCCTTCTCTGCTGTTTCACGTTGTCACTCTTCTCTGCTGTTTCATGTTGTCACCCTTCTCTGCTGTTTCATGTTGTCACCCTTCTCTGCTGTTTCATGTTGTCACTCTTCTCTGCTGTTTCATGTTGTCACTCTTCTCTGCTGTTTCATGTTGTCACTCTTCTCTGCCTTTTCATGTTGTCACCCTTTCCTCTTGTTTCATGTTGTCACCCTTCTCTGCTGGTTCATGTTGTCACTCTTCTCTGCTGTTTCATGTTGTCACTCTTCTCTGCTGTTTCTTGTTGTCACTCTTCTCTGCTTTTCATGTTGTCACTCTTCTCTGCTGTTTCATGTTATCACTCTTCTCTGCTGTTTCATGACGTCACTCTTCTCTGCTGTTTCATGTTGTCACTATTCTCTGCTGTTTCATGTTGTCACTCTTCTGTGCTGTTTCATGTTGTCACTATTCTCTGCTGTTTCATGTTGTCACTCTTCTCTGCTGTTTCATGTTGTCACTCTTCTCTGCTGTTTCATGTTGTCACCCTTCTCTGCTGTTTCATGTTGTCACTCTTCTCTGCTATTTCATGTTCTCACCCTTCTCTGCTGTTTCATGTTGTCACTCTTCTCTGATGTTTCATGTTGTCACTCTTCTCTGCTGTTTCATGTTGTCACTCTTCTCTGCTTTTCATGTTGTCACCCTTCTCTGCTGTTTCATGTTGTCACCCTTCTCTGCTGTTTCATGTTGTCACTCTTCTCTGCTGTTTCATGTTGTCACTCTTCTCTGCTGTTTCATGTCGTCACTCTTCTCTGCTGTTTCATGTTGTCACTCTTCTCTGCTGTTTCATGTTGTCACTCTTCTCTGCTGTTTCATGTTGTCACTCTTCTCTGCTGTTTCATGTTGTCACTCTTCTCTGCTGTTTCATGTTGTCACTCTTCTCTGCTGTTTCATGTTGTCACCCTTCTCTGCTGTTAATGTCGTCACTCTTCTCTGATGTTTCATGTTGTCACTCTTCTCTGCTGTTTCATTTCGTCACTCTTCTCTGCTGTTTCATGTTGTCACTCTTCTCTGCTGTTTCATGTCATCACTCTTTTCTGCTGTTTAATGTTGTCACTCTTCTCTGCTGTTTCTTGTTGTCACTCTTCTCTGCTGTTTCATGTTGTCACTCTTCTCTGCTGTTTCATGTTGTCACCCTTCTCTGCTGTTTTATGTTGTCACTCTTCTCTGCTGTTTCATTTTGTCACCCTTCTCTGCTGTTTCATGTTGTCAGTCTTCTCTGCTGTTTCATGTTGTCACCCTTCTCTGCTGTTTCATGTTGTCACTCCTCTGCTGTTTCATGTTGTCACCCTTCTCTGCTGTTTCATGTTGTCACTCTTCTCTGCTGTTTCATGTTCTCACCCTTCTCTGCTGTTTCATGTTGTCACTCTTCTCTGATGTTTCATGTTGTCACTCTTTTCTGCTGTTTCATGTTGTCACTCTTCTCTGCTTTTCATGTTGTCACCCATCTCTGCTGTTTCATGTTGTCACTCTTCTCTGCTGTTTCATGTTGTCACCCTTCTCTGCTTTTTCATGTTGTCACTCTTCTCTGCTGTTTCATGTCGTCACCCTTTTCTGCTGTTTCATGTTGTCACCCTTCTCTGCTGTTTCATGTTGTCCCTCTTCTCTGATGTTTCTTGTTGTCACCATTCTCTGCTGTTTCATGTTGTCACTCTTCTCTGCTGTTTCATGTTGTCACTCTTCTCTGCTGTTTCATGTTGTCACTCTTCTCTGCTGTTTCATGTTGTCACGCTTCTCTGCTTTTCATGTTGTCACTCTTCTCTACTGTTTCATGTCGTCACTCTTCTCTGCTGTTTCATGGTGTCACGCTTCTCTGCTGTTTCATGTTGTCACTCTTCTCTGCTGTTTCATGTCGTCACTCTTCTCTGCTGTTTCATGTTGTCACCCTTCTCTGCTGTTTCATGTTGTCTCTCTTCTCTGCTGTTTCATGTTGTCACCCTTCTCTGCTGTTTCATGTTGTCACTCTTCTCTGCTGTTTCATGTTGTCACTCTTCTCTGCTGTTTCATGTTGTCACTCTTCTCTGCTGTTTCATGTTGTCACTCTTCTCTGCTGTTTCATGTTGTCACCCTTCTCTGCTGTTTAATGTTGTCACTCTTCTCTGCTGTTTCATGTTGTCACTCTTCTCTGCTGTTTCATGTTGTCACTCTTCTCTGCTGTTTCATGTCGTCACTCTTCTCTGCTGTTTCATGTTGTCACTATTCTCTGCTGTTTCATGTTGTCACTCTTCTCTGCTGTTTCATGTTGTCACCCTTCTCTGCTGTTTCATGTTGTCACTCTTCTCTGCTGTTTCTTGTTGTCACCCTTATCTGCTGTTTCATGTTGTCACTCTTCTCTGCTGTTTCATGTTGTCACTCTTCTCTGCTGTTTCATGTTGTCACTCTTCTCTGCTGTTTCATGTTTTCACCCTTCTCTGCTGTTAATGTCGTCACTCTTCTCTGCTGTTTCATGTTGTCACCCTTCTCTGCTGTTTCATGTTGTCACTCTTCTCTGCTGTTTCATGTTGTCACTCTTCTCTGCTGTTTCATGTTGTCACTCTTCTCTGCCTTTTCATGTTGTCACCCTTTCCTCTTGTTTCATGTTGTCACCCTTCTCTGCTGGTTCATGTTGTCACTCTTCTCTGCTGTTTCATGTTGTCACTCTTCTCTGCTGTTTCTTGTTGTCACTCTTCTCTGCTTTTCATGTTGTCACTCTTCTCTGCTGTTTCATGTTATCACTCTTCTCTGCTGTTTCATGACGTCACTCTTCTCTGCTGTTTCATGTTGTCACTATTCTCTGCTGTTTCATGTTGTCACTCTTCTGTGCTGTTTCATGTTGTCACTATTCTCTGCTGTTTCATGTTGTCACTCTTCTCTGCTGTTTCATGTTGTCACTCTTCTCTGCTGTTTCATGTTGTCACCCTTCTCTGCTGTTTCATGTTGTCACTCTTCTCTGCTATTTCATGTTCTCACCCTTCTCTGCTGTTTCATGTTGTCACTCTTCTCTGATGTTTCATGTTGTCACTCTTCTCTGCTTTTCATGTTGTCACCCTTCTCTGCTGTTTCATGTTGTCACCCTTCTCTGCTGTTTCATGTTGTCACTCTTCTCTGCTGTTTCATGTTGTCACTCTTCTCTGCTGTTTCATGTCGTCACTCTTCTCTGCTGTTTCATGTTGTCACTCTTCTCTGCTGTTTCATGTTGTCACTCTTCTCTGCTGTTTCATGTTGTCACTCTTCTCTGCTGTTTCATGTTGTCACTCTTCTCTGCTGTTTCATGTTGTCACTCTTCTCTGCTGTTTCATGTTGTCACCCTTCTCTGCTGTTAATGTCGTCACTCTTCTCTGATGTTTCATGTTGTCACTCTTCTCTGCTGTTTCATGTCGTCACTCTTCTCTGCTGTTTCATGTTGTCACTCTTCTCTGCTGTTTCATGTCATCACTCTTTTCTGCTGTTTAATGTTGTCACTCTTCTCTGCTGTTTCTTGTTGTCACTCTTCTCTGCTGTTTCATGTTGTCACTCTTCTCTGCTGTTTCATGTTGTCACCCTTCTCTGCTGTTTTATGTTGTCACTCTTCTCTGCTGTTTCATTTTGTCACCCTTCTCTGCTGTTTCATGTTGTCAGTCTTCTCTGCTGTTTCATGTTGTCACCCTTCTCTGCTGTTTCATGTTGTCACTCTTCTCTGCTGTTTCATGTTGTCACCCTTCTCTGCTGTTTCATGTTGTCACTCTTCTCTGCTGTTTCATGTTCTCACCCTTCTCTGCTGTTTCATGTTGTCACTCTTCTCTGATGTTTCATGTTGTCACTCTTTTCTGCTGTTTCATGTTGTCACTCTTCTCTGCTTTTCATGTTGTCACCCATCTCTTTTGTTTCATGTTGTCACTCTTCTCTGCTGTTTCATGTTGTCACCCTTCTCTGCTGTTTCATGTTGTCACTCTTCTCTGCTGTTTCATGTCGTCACCCTTTTCTGCTGTTTCATGTTGTCACCCTTCTCTGCTGTTTCATGTTGTCCCTCTTCTCTGATGTTTCTTGTTGTCACCATTCTCTGCTGTTTCATGTTGTCACTCTTCTCTGCTGTTTCATGTTGTCACTCTTCTCTGCTGTTTCATGTTGTCACTCTTCTCTGCTGTTTCATGTTGTCACGCTTCTCTGCTTTTCATGTTGTCACTCTTCTCTACTGTTTCATGTCGTCACTCTTCTCTGCTGTTTCATGGTGTCACGCTTCTCTGCTGTTTCATGTTGTCACTCTTCTCTGCTGTTTCATGTTGTCACTCTTCTCTGCTGTTTCATGTTGTCACCCTTCTCTGCTGTTTCATGTTGTCTCTCTTCTCTGCTGTTTCATGTTGTCACCCTTCTCTGCTGTTTCATGTTGTCACTCTTCTCTGCTGTTTCATGTTGTCACTCTTCTCTGCTGTTTCATGTTGTCACTCTTCTCTGCTGTTTCATGTTGTCACTCTTCTCTGCTGTTTCATGTTGTCACCCTTCTCTGCTGTTTAATGTTGTCACTCTTCTCTGCTGTTTCATGTTGTCACTCTTCTCTGCTGTTTCATGTTGTCACTCTTCTCTGCTGTTTCATGTCGTCACTCTTCTCTGCTGTTTCATGTTGTCACTATTCTCTGCTGTTTCATGTTGTCACTCTTCTCTGCTGTTTCATGTTGTCACCCTTCTCTGCTGTTTCATGTTGTCACTCTTCTCTGCTGTTTCTTGTTGTCACCCTTATCTGCTGTTTCATGTTGTCACTCTTCTCTGCTGTTTCATGTTGTCACTCTTCTCTGCTGTTTCATGTTATCACTCTTCTCTGCTGTTTCATGTTGTCACCCTTCTCTGCTGTTTCATGTTGTCACCCTTCTCTGCTGTTTCATGTTGTCACTCTTCTCTGCTGTTTCATGTTGTCACTCTTCTCTGCTGTTTCATGTTGTCACTCTTCTCTGCTGTTTCATGTCGTCACTCTTCTCTGCTGTTTCATGTTGTCACTCTTCTCTGCTGTTTCATGTTGTCACTCTTCTCTGCTGTTTCATGTTTTCACCCTTCTCTGCTGTTAATGTCGTCACTCTTCTCTGCTGTTTCATGTTGTCACTCTTCTCTGCTGTTTCATGTCGTCACTCTTCTCTGCTGTTTCATGTTGTCACTCTTCTCTGCTGTTTCATGTCGTCACTCTTCTCTGCTGTTTCATGTTGTCACTCTTCTCTGCTGTTTCTTGTTGTCACTCTTCTCTGCTGTTTCATGTTGTCACTCTTCTCTGCTGTTTCATGTTGTCCCCCTTTTCTGCTGTTTCATGTTGTCACTCTTCTCTGCTGTTTCATGTTGTCACCCTTCTCTGCTGTTTCATGTTGTCACTCTTCTCTGCTGTTTCATGTTGTCACCCTTCTCTGCTGTTTCATGTTGTCACTCTTCTCTGCTGTTTCATGTTGTCACCCTTCTCTGCTGTTTCATGTTGTCACCCTTCTCTGCTGTTTCATGTTGTCACTCTTCTCTGCTGTTTCATGTTGTCACTCTTCTCTGCTGTTTCATGTTGTCACTCTTCTCTGCCTTTTCATGTTGTCACCCTTTCCTCTTGTTTCATGTTGTCACCCTTCTCTGCTGGTTCATGTTGTCACTCTTCTCTGCTGTTTCATGTTGTCACTCTTCTCTGCTGTTTCTTGTTGTCACTCTTCTCTGCTTTTCATGTTGTCACTCTTCTCTGCTGTTTCATGGTATCACTCTTCTCTGCTGTTTCATGACGTCACTCTTCTCTGCTGTTTCATGTTGTCACTATTCTCTGCTGTTTCATGTTGTCAGTCTTCTCTGCTGTTTCATGTTGTCACCCTTCTCTGCTGTTTCATGTTGTCACTCTTCTGTGCTGTTTCATGTTGTCACTATTCTCTGCTGTTTGATGTGGTCACTCTTCTCTGCTGTTTCATGTTGTCACCCTTCTCTGCTGTTTCATGTTGTCACCCTTCTCTGCTGTTTCATGTTGTCACTCCTCTGCTGTTTCATGTTGTCACTCTTCTCTGCTGTTTCATGTTGTCACTCTTCTCTGCTGTTTCATGTTGTCACCCTTTCCTCTTGTTTCATGTTGTCACCCTTCTCTGCTGTTTCATGTTGTCACCCTTCTCTGCTGGTTCATGTTGTCACTCTTCTCTGCTGTTTCATGTTGTCACACTTCTCTGCTGTTTCTTGTTGTCACTCTTCTCTGCTTTTCATGTTGTCACTCTTCTCTGCTGTTTCATGTTGTCACTCTTCTCTGCTGTTTCATGACGTCACTCTTCTCTGCTGTTTCATGTTGTCACTATTCTCTGCTGTTTCATGTTGTCAGTCTTCTCTGCTGTTTCATGTTGTCACCCTTCTCTGCTGTTTCATGTTGTCACTCTTCTCTGCTGTTTCATGTTGTCATTCTTCTCTGCTGTTTCATGTTGTCACCCTTCTCTGCTGTTTCATGTTGTCACTCTTCTCTGCTGTTTCATGTCGTCACTCTTCTCTGCTGTTTCATGGTGTCACTCTTCTCTGCTGTTTCATGTTGTCACCCTTCTCAGCTGTTTCATGTTGTCACTCTTCTCTGCTGTTTCATGTTGTCACTCTTCTCTGCTGTTTCATGTTGTCACCCTTTCCTCTTGTTTCATGTTGTCACCCTTCTCTGCTGTTTCATGTTGTCACTCTTCTCTGCTGTTTCATGGTGTCACTCTTCTCTGCTGTTTCATGTTGTCACCCTTCTCAGCTGTTTCATGTTGTCACTCTTCTCTGCTGTTTCATGTTGTCAATCATCTCTGCTGTTTCATGTTGTCACCCTTTCCTCTTGTTTCATGTTGTCACCCTTCTCTGCTGTTTCATGTTGTCACCCTTCTCTGCTGGTTCATGTTGTCACTCTTCTCTGCTTTTTCATGTTGTCACTCTTCTCTGCTGTTTCTTGTTGTCACTCTTCTCTGCTTTTCATGTTGTCACTCTTCTCTGCTGTTTCATGTTGTCACTCTTCTCTGCTGTTTCATGACGTCACTCTTCTCTGCTGTTTCATGTTGTCACTATTCTCTGCTGTTTCATGTTGTCAGTCTTCTCTGCTGTTTCATGTTGTCACCCTTCTCTGCTGTTTCATGTTGTCACTCTTCTTTCCTGTTTCATGTTGTCACTCTTCTCTGCTGCTTCATGTCGTCACTCTTCTCTGCTGTTTCATGTCGTCACTCTTCTCTGCTGTTTCATGTCGTCACTCTTCTCTGCTGTTTCATGTTGTCACCCTTCTCTGCTGTTTCATGTTGTCACTCTTCTCTGCTGTTTCATGTTGTCACCCTTCTCTGCTGTTTAATGTTGTCACTCTTCTCTGCTGTTTCATGTTGTCACTCTTCTCTGCTGTTTCATGTTGTCACTCTTCTCTGCTGTTTCATGTCGTCACTCTTCTCTGCTGTTTCATGTTGTCACTATTCTCTGCTGTTTCATGTTGTCACTCTTCTCTGCTGTTTCATGTTGTCACCCTTCTCTGCTGTTTCATGTTGTCACTCTTCTCTGCTGTTTCTTGTTGTCACCCTTATCTGCTGTTTCATGTTGTCACTCTTCTCTGCTGTTTCATGTTGTCACTCTTCTCTGCTGTTTCATGTTATCACTCTTCTCTGCTGTTTCATGTTGTCACCCTTCTCTGCTGTTTCATGTTGTCACCCTTCTCTGCTGTTTCATGTTGTCACTCTTCTCTGCTGTTTCATGTTGTCACTCTTCTCTGCTGTTTCATGTTGTCACTCTTCTCTGCTGTTTCATGTCGTCACTCTTCTCTGCTGTTTCATGTTGTCACTCTTCTCTGCTGTTTCATGTTGTCACTCTTCTCTGCTGTTTCATGTTTTCACCCTTCTCTGCTGTTAATGTCGTCACTCTTCTCTGCTGTTTCATGTTGTCACTCTTCTCTGCTGTTTCATGTCGTCACTCTTCTCTGCTGTTTCATGTTGTCACTCTTCTCTGCTGTTTCATGTCGTCACTCTTCTCTGCTGTTTCATGTTGTCACTCTTCTCTGCTGTTTCTTGTTGTCACTCTTCTCTGCTGTTTCATGTTGTCACTTTTCTCTGCTGTTTCATGTTGTCCCCCTTTTCTGCTGTTTCATGTTGTCACTCTTCTCTGCTGTTTCATGTTGTCACCCTTCTCTGCTGTTTCATGTTGTCACTCTTCTCGGCTGTTTCATGTTGTCACCCTTCTCTGCTGTTTCATGTTGTCACTCTTCTCTGCTGTTTCATGTTGTCACCCTTCTCTGCTGTTTCATGTTGTCACCCTTCTCTGCTGTTTCATGTTGTCACTCTTCTCTGCTGTTTCATGTTGTCACTCTTCTCTGCTGTTTCATGTTGTCACTCTTCTCTGCCTTTTCATGTTGTCACCCTTTCCTCTTGTTTCATGTTGTCACCCTTCTCTGCTGGTTCATGTTGTCACTCTTCTCTGCTGTTTCATGTTGTCACTCTTCTCTGCTGTTTCTTGTTGTCACTCTTCTCTGCTTTTCATGTTGTCACTCTTCTCTGCTGTTTCATGGTATCACTCTTCTCTGCTGTTTCATGACGTCACTCTTCTCTGCTGTTTCATGTTGTCACTATTCTCTGCTGTTTCATGTTGTCAGTCTTCT
This sequence comes from Nothobranchius furzeri, assembly GCF_043380555.1. NCBI lineage: Eukaryota > Metazoa > Chordata > Actinopteri > Cyprinodontiformes > Nothobranchiidae > Nothobranchius > Nothobranchius furzeri. The sequence continues at coordinate 46,239,241 of NC_091758.1, read as the reverse complement.
CTGCTGTTTCATGTTGTCACCCTTCTCTGCTGTTTCATGTCGTCACTCTTCTCTGCTGTTTCATGTCGTCACTCTTCTCTGCTGTTTCATGTTGTCACCCTTCTCTGCTGTTTCATGTTGTCACTCTTCTCTGCTGTTTCATGTTGTCACCCTTCTCTGCTGTTTAATGTTGTCACTCTTCTCTGCTGTTTCATGTTGTCACTCTTCTCTGCTGTTTCATGTTGTCACTCTTCTCTGCTGTTTCATGTCGTCACTCTTCTCTGCTGTTTCATGTTGTCACTATTCTCTGCTGTTTCATGTTGTCACTCTTCTCTGCTGTTTCATGTTGTCACCCTTCTCTGCTGTTTCATGTTGTCACTCTTCTCTGCTGTTTCTTGTTGTCACCCTTATCTGCTGTTTCATGTTGTCACTCTTCTCTGCTGTTTCATGTTGTCACTCTTCTCTGCTGTTTCATGTTATCACTCTTCTCTGCTGTTTCATGTTGTCACCCTTCTCTGCTGTTTCATGTTGTCACCCTTCTCTGCTGTTTCATGTTGTCACTCTTCTCTGCTGTTTCATGTTGTCACTCTTCTCTGCTGTTTCATGTTGTCACTCTTCTCTGCTGTTTCATGTCGTCACTCTTCTCTGCTGTTTCATGTTGTCACTCTTCTCTGCTGTTTCATGTTGTCACTCTTCTCTGCTGTTTCATGTTTTCACCCTTCTCTGCTGTTAATGTCGTCACTCTTCTCTGCTGTTTCATGTTGTCACTCTTCTCTGCTGTTTCATGTCGTCACTCTTCTCTGCTGTTTCATGTTGTCACTCTTCTCTGCTGTTTCATGTCGTCACTCTTCTCTGCTGTTTCATGTTGTCACTCTTCTCTGCTGTTTCTTGTTGTCACTCTTCTCTGCTGTTTCATGTTGTCACTTTTCTCTGCTGTTTCATGTTGTCCCCCTTTTCTGCTGTTTCATGTTGTCACTCTTCTCTGCTGTTTCATGTTGTCACCCTTCTCTGCTGTTTCATGTTGTCACTCTTCTCGGCTGTTTCATGTTGTCACCCTTCTCTGCTGTTTCATGTTGTCACCCTTCTCTGCTGTTTCATGTTGTCACCCTTCTCTGCTGTTTCATGTTGTCACTCTTCTCTGCTGTTTCATGTTGTCACTCTTCTCTGCTGTTTCATGTTGTCACTCTTCTCTGCCTTTTCATGTTGTCACCCTTTCCTCTTGTTTCATGTTGTCACCCTTCTCTGCTGGTTCATGTTGTCACTCTTCTCTGCTGTTTCATGTTGTCACTCTTCTCTGCTGTTTCTTGTTGTCACTCTTCTCTGCTTTTCATGTTGTCACTCTTCTCTGCTGTTTCATGGTATCACTCTTCTCTGCTGTTTCATGACGTCACTCTTCTCTGCTGTTTCATGTTGTCACTATTCTCTGCTGTTTCATGTTGTCAGTCTTCTCTGCTGTTTCATGTTGTCACCCTTCTCTGCTGTTTCATGTTGTCACTCTTCTGTGCTGTTTCATGTTGTCACTATTCTCTGCTGTTTCATGTGGTCACTCTTCTCTGCTGTTTCATGTTGTCACCCTTCTCTGCTGTTTCATGTTGTCACCCTTCTCTGCTGTTTCATGTTGTCACTCCTCTGCTGTTTCATGTTGTCACTCTTCTCTGCTGTTTCATGTTGTCACTCTTCTCTGCTGTTTCATGTTGTCACCCTTTCCTCTTGTTTCATGTTGTCACCCTTCTCTGCTGTTTCATGTTGTCACCCTTCTCTGCTGGTTCATGTTGTCACTCTTCTCTGCTGTTTCATGTTGTCACACTTCTCTGCTGTTTCTTGTTGTCACTCTTCTCTGCTTTTCATGTTGTCACTCTTCTCTGCTGTTTCATGTTGTCACTCTTCTCTGCTGTTTCATGACGTCACTCTTCTCTGCTGTTTCATGTTGTCACTATTCTCTGCTGTTTCATGTTGTCAGTCTTCTCTGCTGTTTCATGTTGTCACCCTTCTCTGCTGTTTCATGTTGTCACTCTTCTCTGCTGTTTCATGTTGTCATTTTTCTCTGCTGTTTCATGTTGTCACCCTTCTCTGCTGTTTCATGTTGTCACTCTTCTCTGCTGTTTCATGTCGTCACTCTTCTCTGCTGTTTCATGGTGTCACTCTTCTCTGCTGTTTCATGTTGTCACCCTTCTCAGCTGTTTCATGTTGTCACTCTTCTCTGCTGTTTCATGTTGTCACTCTTCTCTGCTGTTTCATGTTGTCACCCTTTCCTCTTGTTTCATGTTGTCACCCTTCTCTGCTGTTTCATGTTGTCACTCTTCTCTGCTGTTTCATGGTGTCACTCTTCTCTGCTGTTTCATGTTGTCACCCTTCTCAGCTGTTTCATGTTGTCACTCTTCTCTGCTGTTTCATGTTGTCAATCATCTCTGCTGTTTCATGTTGTCACCCTTTCCTCTTGTTTCATGTTGTCACCCTTCTCTGCTGTTTCATGTTGTCACCCTTCTCTGCTGTTTCATGTTGTCACTCTTCTCTGCTGTTTCATGTTGTCACTCTTCTCTGCTGTTTCATGTTGTCACTCTTCTCTGCTGTTTCATGTCGTCACTCTTCTCTGCTGTTTCATGTTGTCACTCTTCTCTGCTGTTTCATGTTGTCACTCTTCTCTGCTGTTTCATGTTTTCACCCTTCTCTGCTGTTAATGTCGTCACTCTTCTCTGCTGTTTCATGTTGTCACTCTTCTCTGCTGTTTCATGTCGTCACTCTTCTCTGCTGTTTCATGTTGTCACTCTTCTCTGCTGTTTCATGTCGTCACTCTTCTCTGCTGTTTCATGTTGTCACTCTTCTCTGCTGTTTCTTGTTGTCACTCTTCTCTGCTGTTTCATGTTGTCACTCTTCTCTGCTGTTTCATGTTGTCACTCTTCTCTGCTGTTTCATGTTGTCACTCTTCTCTGCTGTTTCATGTTGTCACCCTTCTCTGCTGTTTCATGTTGTCACTCTTCTCTGCTGTTTCATGTTGTCACCCTTCTCTGCTGTTTCATGTTGTCACTCTTCTCTGCTGTTTCATGTTGTCACCCTTCTCTGCTGTTTCATGTTGTCACCCTTCTCTGCTGTTTCATGTTGTCACTCTTCTCTGCTGTTTCATGTTGTCACTCTTCTCTGCTGTTTCATGTTGTCACTCTTCTCTGCCTTTTCATGTTGTCACCCTTTCCTCTTGTTTCATGTTGTCACCCTTCTCTGCTGGTTCATGTTGTCACTCTTCTCTGCTGTTTCATGTTGTCACTCTTCTCTGCTGTTTCTTGTTGTCACTCTTCTCTGCTTTTCATGTTGTCACTCTTCTCTGCTGTTTCATGGTATCACTCTTCTCTGCTGTTTCATGACGTCACTCTTCTCTGCTGTTTCATGTTGTCACTATTCTCTGCTGTTTCATGTTGTCAGTCTTCTCTGCTGTTTCATGTTGTCACCCTTCTCTGCTGTTTCATGTTGTCACTCTTCTGTGCTGTTTCATGTTGTCACTATTCTCTGCTGTTTCATGTGGTCACTCTTCTCTGCTGTTTCATGTTGTCACCCTTCTCTGCTGTTTCATGTTGTCACCCTTCTCTGCTGTTTCATGTTGTCACTCCTCTGCTGTTTCATGTTGTCACTCTTCTCTGCTGTTTCATGTTGTCACTCTTCTCTGCTGTTTCATGTTGTCACCCTTTCCTCTTGTTTCATGTTGTCACCCTTCTCTGCTGTTTCATGTTGTCACCCTTCTCTGCTGGTTCATGTTGTCACTCTTCTCTGCTGTTTCATGTTGTCACACTTCTCTGCTGTTTCTTGTTGTCACTCTTCTCTGCTTTTCATGTTGTCACTCTTCTCTGCTGTTTCATGTTGTCACTCTTCTCTGCTGTTTCATGACGTCACTCTTCTCTGCTGTTTCATGTTGTCACTATTCTCTGCTGTTTCATGTTGTCAGTCTTCTCTGCTGTTTCATGTTGTCACCCTTCTCTGCTGTTTCATGTTGTCACTCTTCTCTGCTGTTTCATGTTGTCATTCTTCTCTGCTGTTTCATGTTGTCACCCTTCTCTGCTGTTTCATGTTGTCACTCTTCTCTGCTGTTTCATGTCGTCACTCTTCTCTGCTGTTTCATGGTGTCACTCTTCTCTGCTGTTTCATGTTGTCACCCTTCTCAGCTGTTTCATGTTGTCACTCTTCTCTGCTGTTTCATGTTGTCACTCTTCTCTGCTGTTTCATGTTGTCACCCTTTCCTCTTGTTTCATGTTGTCACCCTTCTCTGCTGTTTCATGTTGTCACTCTTCTCTGCTGTTTCATGGTGTCACTCTTCTCTGCTGTTTCATGTTGTCACCCTTCTCAGCTGTTTCATGTTGTCACTCTTCTCTGCTGTTTCATGTTGTCAATCATCTCTGCTGTTTCATGTTGTCACCCTTTCCTCTTGTTTCATGTTGTCACCCTTCTCTGCTGTTTCATGTTGTCACCCTTCTCTGCTGGTTCATGTTGTCACTCTTCTCTGCTTTTTCATGTTGTCACTCTTCTCTGCTGTTTCTTGTTGTCACTCTTCTCTGCTTTTCATGTTGTCACTCTTCTCTGCTGTTTCATGTTGTCACTCTTCTCTGCTGTTTCATGACGTCACTCTTCTCTGCTGTTTCATGTTGTCACTATTCTCTGCTGTTTCATGTTGTCAGTCTTCTCTGCTGTTTCATGTTGTCACCCTTCTCTGCTGTTTCATGTTGTCACTCTTCTTTCCTGTTTCATGTTGTCACTCTTCTCTGCTGTTTCATGTTGTCACCCTTCTCTGCTGTTTCATGTTGTCACCCTTCTCTGCTGGTTCATGTTGTCACTCTTCTCTGCTGTTTCATGTTGTCACACTTCTCTGCTGTTTCTTGTTGTCACTCTTCTCTGCTTTTCATGTTGTCACTCTTCTCTGCTGTTTCATGTTGTCACTCTTCTCTGCTGTTTCATGACGTCACTCTTCTCTGCTGTTTCATGTTGTCACTATTCTCTGCTGTTTCATGTGTTCAGTCTTCTCTGCTGTTTCATGTTGTCACCCTTCTCTGCTGTTTCATGTTGTCACTCTTCTCTGCTGTTTCATGTTGTCATTCTTCTCTGCTGTTTCATGTTGTCACCCTTCTCTGCTGTTTCATGTTGTCACTCTTCTCTGCTGTTTCATGTCGTCACTCTTCTCTGCTGTTTCATGGTGTCACTCTTCTCTGCTGTTTCATGTTGTCACCCTTCTCAGCTGTTTCATTTTGTCACTCTTCTCTGCTGTTTCATGTTGTCACTCTTCTCTGCTGTTTCATGTTGTCAATCATCTCTGCTGTTTCATGTTGTCACCCTTTCCTCTTGTTTCATGTTGTCACCCTTCTCTGCTGTTTCATGTTGTCACCCTTCTCTGCTGGTTCATGTTGTCACTCTTCTCTGCTTTTTCATGTTGTCACTCTTCTCTGCTGTTTCTTGTTGTCACTCTTCTCTGCTTTTCATGTTGTCACTCTTCTCTGCTGTTTCATGTTGTCACTCTTCTCTGCTGTTTCATGACGTCACTCTTCTCTGCTGTTTCATGTTGTCACTATTCTCTGCTGTTTCATGTTGTCACCCTTCTCTGCTGTTTCATGTTGTCACTCTTCTCTGCTGTTTCATGTTGTCACTCTTCTCTGCTGTTTCATGTTGTCACCCATCTCTGCTGTTTCATGTTGTCACTCTTCTCTGCTGTTTCATGTCGTCACTCTTCTCTGCTGTTTCATGGTGTCACTCTTCTCTGCTGTTTCATGTTGTCACCCTTCTCAGCTGTTTCATGTTGTCACTCTTCTCTGCTGTTTCATGTTGTCACTCTTCTCTGCTGTTTCTTGTTGTCACTCTTCTCTGCTGTTTCTTGTTGTCACTCTTCTCTGCTGTTTCATCTTGTCACTCTTCTCTGCTGTTTCATGTTGTCACCCTTCTCTGCTGTTTCATGTTGTCACTCTTCTCTGCTGTTTCATGTTGTCACCCTTCTCTGCTGTTTCCTGTTGTCACTCTTCTCTGCTGTTTCATGTTGTCACCCTTCTCTGCTGTTTCATGTTGTCACTCTTCTCTGCTGTTTCATGTTGTCACCCTACTCTGCTGTTTCATGTTGTCACCCTTCTCTGCTGTGTCATGTTGTCACTCTTCTCTGCTGTTTCATGTTGTCACTCTTCTCTGCTGTTTCATGTCGTCACTCTTCTCTGCTGTTTCATGGTGTCACTCTTCTCTGCTGTTTCATGTTGTCACCCTTCTCAGCTGTTTCATGTTGTCACTCTTCTCTGCTGTTTCATGTTGTCACTCTTCTCTGCTGTTTCATTTTGTCACCCTTTCCTCTTGTTTCATGTTGTCACCCTTCTCTGCTGTTTCATGTTGTCACTCTTCTCTGCTGTTTCATGGTGTCACTCTTCTCTGCTGTTTCATGTTGTCACCCTTCTCAGCTGTTTCATGTTGTCACTCTTCTCTGCTCTTTCATGTTGTCAATCATCTCTGCTGTTTCATGTTGTCACCCTTTCCTCTTGTTTCATGTTGTCACCCTTCTCTGCTGTTTCATGTTGTCACCCTTCTCTGCTGGTTCATGTTGTCACTCTTCTCTGCTTTTTCATGTTGTCACTCTTCTCTGCTGTTTCTTGTTGTCACTCTTCTCTGCTTTTCATGTTGTCACTCTTCTCTGCTGTTTCATGTTGTCACTCTTCTCTGCTGTTTCATGACGTCACTCTTCTCTGCTGTTTCATGTTGTCACTATTCTCTGCTGTTTCATGTTGTCACTCTTCTCTGCTGTTTCATGTTGTCACCCTTCTCTGCTGTTTCATGTTGTCACTCTTCTTTCCTGTTTCATGTTGTCACTCTTCTCTGCTGTTTCATGTTGTCACCCTTCTCTGCTGTTTCATGTTGTCACCCTTCTCTGCTGGTTCATGTTGTCACTCTTCTCTGCTGTTTCATGTTGTCACACTTCTCTGCTGTTTCTTGTTGTCACTCTTCTCTGCTTTTCATGTTGTCACTCTTCTCTGCTGTTTCATGTTGTCACTCTTCTCTGCTGTTTCATGACGTCACTCTTCTCTGCTGTTTCATGTTGTCACTATTCTCTGCTGTTTCATGTGTTCAGTCTTCTCTGCTGTTTCATGTTGTCACCCTTCTCTGCTGTTTCATGTTGTCACTCTTCTCTGCTGTTTCATGTTGTCATTCTTCTCTGCTGTTTCATGTTGTCACCCTTCTCTGCTGTTTCATGTTGTCACTCTTCTCTGCTGTTTCATGTCGTCACTCTTCTCTGCTGTTTCATGGTGTCACTCTTCTCTGCTGTTTCATGTTGTCACCCTTCTCAGCTGTTTCATTTTGTCACTCTTCTCTGCTGTTTCATGTTGTCACTCTTCTCTGCTGTTTCATGTTGTCAATCATCTCTGCTGTTTCATGTTGTCACCCTTTCCTCTTGTTTCATGTTGTCACCCTTCTCTGCTGTTTCATGTTGTCACCCTTCTCTGCTGGTTCATGTTGTCACTCTTCTCTGCTTTTTCATGTTGTCACTCTTCTCTGCTGTTTCTTGTTGTCACTCTTCTCTGCTTTTCATGTTGTCACTCTTCTCTGCTGTTTCATGTTGTCACTCTTCTCTGCTGTTTCATGACGTCACTCTTCTCTGCTGTTTCATGTTGTCACTATTCTCTGCTGTTTCATGTTGTCACCCTTCTCTGCTGTTTCATGTTGTCACTCTTCTCTGCTGTTTCATGTTGTCACTCTTCTCTGCTGTTTCATGTTGTCACCCATCTCTGCTGTTTCATGTTGTCACTCTTCTCTGCTGTTTCATGTCGTCACTCTTCTCTGCTGTTTCATGGTGTCACTCTTCTCTGCTGTTTCATGTTGTCACCCTTCTCAGCTGTTTCATGTTGTCACTCTTCTCTGCTGTTTCATGTTGTCACTCTTCTCTGCTGTTTCTTGTTGTCACTCTTCTCTGCTGTTTCTTGTTGTCACTCTTCTCTGCTGTTTCATCTTGTCACTCTTCTCTGCTGTTTCATGTTGTCACCCTTCTCTGCTGTTTCATGTTGTCACTCTTCTCTGCTGTTTCATGTTGTCACCCTTCTCTGCTGTTTCCTGTTGTCACTCTTCTCTGCTGTTTCATGTTGTCACCCTTCTCTGCTGTTTCATGTTGTCACTCTTCTCTGCTGTTTCATGTTGTCACCCTACTCTGCTGTTTCATGTTGTCACCCTTCTCTGCTGTGTCATGTTGTCACTCTTCTCTGCTGTTTCATGTTGTCACTCTTCTCTGCTGTTTCATGTTGTCAATCTTCTCTGCTTTTCATGTTGTCACTCTTCTCTGCTGTTTCATGTTGTCACTCTTCTCTGCTGTTTCATGTGGTCACTCTTCTATGCTGTTTCATGTTGTCACTATTCTCTGCTGTTTCATGTCGTCACTCTTCTCTGCTGTTTCATGTCGTCACTCTTCTCTGCTGTTTCATGTTGTCACCATTCTCTGCTGTTTCATGTTGTCACTCTTCTCTGCTGTTTCTTGTTGTCACCCTTCTCTGCTGTTTCATGTTGTCACTCTTCTCTGCTGTTTCATGTTGTCACTCTTCTCTGCTGTTTCATGTTGTCACTCTTCTCTGCTGTTTCATGTTGTCACCCTTCTCTGCTGTTTCATGTCGTCACCCTTCTCTGCTGTTTCATGTCGTCACTCTTCTCTTCTGTTTCATGTTGTCACTCTTCTCTGCTGTTTCATGTCGTCACTCTTCTCTGCTGTTTCATGTTGTCATCTTCTCTGCTGTTTCATGTTGTCACCCTTCTCTGCTGTTTCATGTTGTCACCCTTCTCTGCTGTTTCATGTTGTCACTCTTCTCTGCTTTTTCATGTTGTCACTCGTCTCTGCTGTTTAATGTTGTCACTCTTGTCTGCTGTTTCATGTCGTCACTCTTCTCTGCTGTTTCATGTTGTCACTCTTCTCTGCTGTTTCATGTTGTCACTCTTCTCTGCTGTTTCATGTCGTCACTCTTCTCTGCTGTTTCATGTTGTCACTCTTCTCTGCTGTTTCATGTCGTCACTCTTCTCTGCTGTTTCATGTTGTCACCCTTCTCTGCTGTTTCATGTTGTCACTCTTCTCTGCTGTTTCATGTTGTCACCCTTCTCTGCTGTTTCATGTTGTCACTCTTCTCTGCTGTTTCATGTTGTCACTCTTCTCTGCTGTTTAATGTTGTCAGTCTTCTCTGCTGTTTCATGTCGTCACTCTTCTCTGCTGTTTCATGTTGTCACTATTCTCTGCTGTTTCATGTCGTCACTCTTCTCTGCTGTTTCATGTCGTCACCCTTCTCTGCTGTTTCATGTTGTCACTCTTCTCTGCTGTTTCTTGTTGTCACCCTTCTCTGCTGTTTCATGTTGTAACTCTTCTCTGCTGTTTCATGTTGTCACTCTTCTCTGCTGTTTCATGTTATCACTCTTCTCTGCTGTTTCATGTTGTCACCCTTCTCTGCTGTTTCATGTTGTCACCCTTCTCTGCTGTTTCATGTTGTCACTCTTCTCTGCTGTTTCATGTTGTCACTCTTCTCTGCTGTTTCATGTCGTCACTCTTCTCTGCTGTTTCATGTCGTCACTCTTCTCTGCTGTTTCATGTTGTCACTCTTCTCTGCTGTTTCATGTCGTCACTCTTCTCTGCTGTTTCATGTCGTCACTCTTCTCTGCTGTTTCATGTTGTCACTCTTCTCTGCTGTTTCATGTTGTCACCCTTCTCTGCTGTTAATGTCGTCACTCTTCTCTGCTGTTTCATGTTGTCACTCTTCTCTGCTGTTTCATGTCGTCACTCTTCTCTGCTGTTTCATGTTGTCACTCTTCTCTGCTGTTTCATGTCGTCACTCTTCTCTGCTGTTTCATGTTGTCACTCTTGTCTGCTGTTTCATGTCGTCACTCTTCTCTGCTGTTTCATGTCGTCACTCTTCTCTGCTGTTTCATGTCTTCACTCTTCTCTGCTGTTTCATGTCGTCACTCTTCTTTGCTGTTTCATGTCGTCACTCTTCTCTGCTGTTTCATGTTGTCACCCTTCTCTGCTGTTTCATGTTGTCACTCTTCTCTGCTGTTTCATGTTGTCACCCTTCTCTGCTGTTTCATGTTGTCACTCTTCTCGGCTGTTTCATGTTGTCACTCTTCTCTGCTGTTTCATGTTGTCACTCTTCTCTGCTGTTTCATGTCGTCACCCTTCTCTGCTGTTTCATGTCGTCACTCTTCTCTGCTGTTTCATGTCGTCACTCTTCTCTGCTGTTTCATGTTGTCACCCTTCTCTGCTGTTTCATGTTGTCACTCTTCTCTGCTGTTTCTTGTTGTCACCCTTCTCTGCTGTTTCATGTTGTCACTCTTCTCTGCTGTTTCATGTTGTCACTCTTCTCTGCCGTTTCATGTCGTCACTCTTCTCTGCTGTTTCATGTCGTCACCCTTCTCTGCTGTTTCATGTTGTCACTCTTCTCTGCTGTTTCATGTTGTCACTCTTCTCTGCTGTTTCATGTTTTCACTCTTCTCTGCTGTTTCATGTCGTCACTCTTCTCTGCTGTTTCATGTCGTCACTCTTCTCTGCTGTTTCATGTTGTCACCCTTCTCAGCTGTTTCATGTTGTCACTCTTCTCTGCTGTTTCATGTTGTCACTCTTCTCTGCTGTTTCTTGTTGTCACTCTTCTCTGCTGTTTCTTGTTGTCACTCTTCTCTGCTGTTTCATGTTGTCACTCTTTTCTGCTGTTTCATGTTGTCACCCTTCTCTGCTGTTTCATGTTGTCACTCTTCTCTGCTGTTTCATGTTGTCACCCTTCTCTGCTGTTTCCTGTTGTCACTCTTCTCTGCTGTTTCATGTTGTCACCCTTCTCTGCTGTTTCATGTTGTCACTCTTCTCTGATGTTTCATGTTGTCACCCTTCTCTGCTGTTTCATGTCGTCACTCTTCTCTGCTGTTTCATGTCGTCACTCTTCTCTGCTGTTTCATGTTGTCACTCTTCTCTGCTGTTTCATGTTGTCACCCTTCTCTGCTGTTAATGTCGTCACTCTTCTCTGCTGTTTCATGTTGTCACTCTTCTCTGCTGTTTCATGTCGTCACTCTTCTCTGCTGTTTCATGTTGTCACTCTTCTCTGCTGTTTCATGTCGTCACTCTTCTCTGCTGTTTCATGTTGTCACTCTTCTCTGCTGTTTCATGTCGTCACTCTTCTCTGCTGTTTCATGTCGTCACTCTTCTCTGCTGTTTCATGTCTTCACTCTTCTCTGCTGTTTCATGTCGTCACTCTTCTTTGCTGTTTCATGTCGTCACTCTTCTCTGCTGTTTCATGTTGTCACCCTTCTCTGCTGTTTCATGTTGTCACTCTTCTCTGCTGTTTCATGTTGTCACCCTTCTCTGCTGTTTCATGTTGTCACTCTTCTCGGCTGTTTCATGTTGTCACTCTTCTCTGCTGTTTCATGTTGTCACTCTTCTCTGCTGTTTCATGTCGTCACCCTTCTCTGCTGTTTCATGTCGTCACTCTTCTCTGCTGTTTCATGTCGTCACTCTTCTCTGCTGTTTCATGTTGTCACCCTTCTCTGCTGTTTCATGTTGTCACTCTTCTCTGCTGTTTCTTGTTGTCACCCTTCTCTGCTGTTTCATGTTGTCACTCTTCTCTGCTGTTTCATGTTGTCACTCTTCTCTGCCGTTTCATGTCGTCACTCTTCTCTGCTGTTTCATGTCGTCACCCTTCTCTGCTGTTTCATGTTGTCACTCTTCTCTGCTGTTTCATGTTGTCACTCTTCTCTGCTGTTTCATGTTTTCACTCTTCTCTGCTGTTTCATGTCGTCACTCTTCTCTGCTGTTTCATGTCGTCACTCTTCTCTGCTGTTTCATGTTGTCACCCTTCTCAGCTGTTTCATGTTGTCACTCTTCTCTGCTGTTTCATGTTGTCACCCTTCTCTGCTGTTTCTTGTTGTCACTCTTCTCTGCTGTTTCTTGTTGTCACTCTTCTCTGCTGTTTCATGTTGTCACTCTTTTCTGCTGTTTCATGTTGTCACCCTTCTCTGCTGTTTCATGTTGTCACTCTTCTCTGCTGTTTCATGTTGTCACCCTTCTCTGCTGTTTCCTGTTGTCACTCTTCTCTGCTGTTTCATGTTGTCACCCTTCTCTGCTGTTTCATGTTGTCACTCTTCTCTGATGTTTCATGTTGTCACCCTTCTCTGCTGTTTCATGTTGTCACCCTTCTCTGCTGTGTCATGTTGTCACTCTTCTCTGCTGTTTCATGTTGTCACTCTTCTCTGCTGTTTCATTTTGTCAATCTTCTCTGCTTTTCATGTTGTCACTCTTCTCTGTTGTTTCATGTTGTCACTCTTCTCTGCTGTTTCATGTCGTCACTCTTCTCTGCTGTTTCATGTTGTCACTATTCTCTGCTGTTTCATGTCGTCACTCTTCTCCGCTGTTTCATGTTGTCACTCTTCTCTGCTGTTTCTTGTTGTCACCCTTCTCTGCTGTTTCATTTTGTCACTCTTCTCTGCTGTTTCATGTCGTCACTCTTCTCTGCTGTTTCATGTTGTCACCCTTCTCTGCTGTTTCATGTTGTCACTCTTCTCTGCTGTTTCATGTTGTCACTCTTCTCTGCTGTTTCATGTTGTCACTCTTCTCTGCTGTTTCATGTTGTCACTCTTCTCTGCTGTTTCATGTTGTCACCCTTTCCTCTTGTTTCATGTTGTCACCCTTCTCTGCTGTTTCATGTTGTCACCCTTCTCTGCTGGTTCATGTTGTCACTCTTCTCTGCTGTTTCATGTTGTCACTCTTCTCTGCTGTTTCTTGTTGTCACTCTTCTCTGCTGTTCATGTTGTCACTCTTCTCTGCTGTTTCATGTTGTCACTCTTCTCTGCTGTTTCATGACGTCACTCTTCTCTGCTGTTTCATGTTGTCAGTCTTCTCTGCTGTTTCATGTTGTCAGTCTTCTCTGCTGTTTCATGTTGTCACCCTTCTCTGCTGTTTCATGTTGTCACTCTTTGCTTTTTCATGTTGTCATTCTTCTCTGCTGTTTCATGTTGTCACCCTTCTCTGCTGTTTCATGTTGTCACTCTTCTCTGCTGTTTCATGTCGTCACTCTTCTCTGCTGTTTCATGGTGTCACTCTTCTCTGCTGTTTCATGTTGTCACCCTTCTCAGCTGTTTCATGTTGTCACTCTTCTCTGCTGTTTCATGTTGTCACTCTTCTCTGCTGTTTCATGTTGTCAATCTTCTCTGCTGTTTCATGTTGTCACCCTTTCCTCTTGTTTCACGTTGTCACCCTTCTCTGCTGGTTCATGTTGTCACTCTTCTCTGCTGTTTCATGTTGTCACTCTTCTCTGCTGTTTCTTGTTGTCACTCTTCTCTGCTTTTCATGTTGTCACTCTTCTCTGCTGTTTCATGTTGTCACCCTTCTCTGCTGTTAATGTCGTCACTCTTCTCTGCTGTTTCATGTTGTCACTCTTCTCTGCTGTTTCATGTCGTCACTCTTCTCTGCTGTTTCATGTTGTCACTCTTCTCTGCTGTTTCATGTCGTCACTCTTCTCTGCTGTTTCATGTTGTCACTCTTCTCTGCTGTTTCATGTCGTCACTCTTCTCTGCTGTTTCATGTCGTCACTCTTCTCTGCTGTTTCATGTCTTCACTCTTCTCTGCTGTTTCATGTCGTCACTCTTCTTTGCTGTTTCATGTCGTCACTCTTCTCTGCTGTTTCATGTGGTCACCCTTCTCTGCTGTTTCATGTCGTCACTCTTCTCTGCTGTTTCATGTTGTCACCCTTCTCTGCTGTTTCATGTTGTCACTCTTCTCGGCTGTTTCATGTTGTCACTCTTCTCTGCTGTTTCATGTTGTCACTCTTCTCTGCTGTTTCATGTCGTCACCCTTCTCTGCTGTTTCATGTCGTCACTCTTCTCTGCTGTTTCATGTCGTCACCCTTCTCTGCTGTTTCATGTTGTCACTCTTCTCTGCTGTTTCATGTTGTCACTCTTCTCTGCTGTTTCATGTTTTCACTCTTCTCTGCTGTTTCATGTCGTCACTCTTCTCTGCTGTTTCATGTCGTCACTCTTCTCTGCTGTTTCATGTTGTCACCCTTCTCAGCTGTTTCATGTTGTCACTCTTCTCTGCTGTTTCATGTTGTCACTCTTCTCTGCTGTTTCTTGTTGTCACTCTTCTCTGCTGTTTCTTGTTGTCACTCTTCTCTGCTGTTTCATGTTGTCACTCTTCTCTGCTGTTTCATGTTGTCACCCTTCTCTGCTGTTTCATGTTGTCACTCTTCTCTGCTGTTTCATGTTGTCACCCTTCTCTGCTGTTTCCTGTTGTCACTCTTCTCTGCTGTTTCATGTTGTCACCCTTCTCTGCTGTTTCATGTTGTCACTCTTCTCTGATGTTTCATGTTGTCACCCTTCTCTGCTGTTTCATGTTGTCACCCTTCTCTGCTGTTTCATGTTGTCACTCTTCTCTGCTGTTTCATGTTGTCACTCTTCTCTGCTGTTTCATGTTGTCAATCTTCTCTGCTTTTCATGTTGTCACTCTTCTCTGCTGTTTCATGTTGTCACTCTTCTCTGCTGTTTCATGTCGTCACTCTTCTCTGCTGTTTCATGTTGTCACTATTCTCTGCTGTTTCATGTCGTCACTCTTCTCCGCTGTTTCATGTTGTCACCCTTCTCTGCTGTTTCATGTTGTCACTCTTCTCTGCTGTTTCTTGTTGTCACCCTTCTCTGCTGTTTCATTTTGTCACTCTTCTCTGCTGTTTCATGTCGTCACTCTTCTCTGCTGTTTCATGTTGTCACCCTTCTCTGCTGTTTCATGTTGTCACTCTTCTCTGCTGTTTCATGTTGTCACTCTTCTCTGCTGTTTCATGTTGTCACTCTTCTCTGCTGTTTCATGTTGTCACTCTTCTCTGCTGTTTCATGTTGTCACCCTTTCCTCTTGTTTCATGTTGTCACCCTTCTCTGCTGTTTCATGTTGTCACCCTTCTCTGCTGGTTCATGTTGTCACTCTTCTCTGCTGTTTCATGTTGTCACTCTTCTCTGCTGTTTCTTGTTGTCACTCTTCTCTGCTTTTCATGTTGTCACTCTTCTCTGCTGTTTCATGTTGTCACTCTTCTCTGCTGTTTCATGACGTCACTCTTCTCTGCTGTTTCATGTTGTCAGTCTTCTCTGCTGTTTCATGTTGTCAGTCTTCTCTGCTGTTTCATGTTGTCACCCTTCTCTGCTGTTTCATGTTGTCACTCTTTGCTGTTTCATGTTGTCATTCTTCTCTGCTGTTTCATGTTGTCACCCTTCTCTGCTGTTTCATGTTGTCACTCTTCTCTGCTGTTTCATGTCGTCACTCTTCTCTGCTGTTTCATGGTGTCACTCTTCTCTGCTGTTTCATGTTGTCACCCTTCTCAGCTGTTTCATGTTGTCACTCTTCTCTGCTGTTTCATGTTGTCACTCTTCTCTGCTGTTTCATGTTGTCAATCTTCTCTGCTGTTTCATGTTGTCACCCTTTCCTCTTGTTTCACGTTGTCACCCTTCTCTGCTGGTTCATGTTGTCACTCTTCTCTGCTGTTTCATGTTGTCACTCTTCTCTGCTGTTTCTTGTTGTCACTCTTCTCTGCTTTTCATGTTGTCACTCTTCTCTGCTGTTTCATGTTGTCACTCTTCTCTGCTGTTTCATGACGTCACTCTTCTCTGCTGTTTCATGTTGTCACTATTCTCTGCTGTTTCATGGTGTCAGTCTTCTCTGCTGTTTCATGTTGTCACCCTTCTCTGCTGTTTCATGTTGTCACTCTTCTCTGCTGTTTCATGTTGTCACTATTCTCTGCTGTTTCATGTTGTCACTCTTCTCTGCTGTTTCATGTTGTCACCCTTCTCTGCTGTTTCATGTTGTCACTCTTCTCTGCTGTTTCATGTTGTCACTCTTCTCTGCTGTTTCATGTTGTCACTCTTCTCTGCTGTTTCATGTTGTCACCCTTTCCTCTTGTTTCATGTTGTCACCCTTCTCTGCTGTTTCATGTTGTCACCCTTCTCTGCTGGTTCATGTTGTCACTCTTCTCTGCTGTTTCATGTTGTCACACTTCTCTGCTGTTTCTTGTTGTCACTCTTCTCTGCTTTTCATGTTGTCACTCTTCTCTGCTGTTTCATGTTGTCACTCTTCTCTGCTGTTTCATGACGTCACTCTTCTCTGCTGTTTCATGTAGTCACTATTCTCTGCTGTTTCATGTTGTCAGTCTTCTCTGCTGTTTCATGTTGTCACCCTTCTCTGCTGTTTCATGTTGTCACTCTTCTCTGCTGTTTCATGTTGTCATTCTTCTCTGCTGTTTCATGTTGTCACCCTTCTCTGCTGTTTCATGTTGTCACTCTTCTCTGCTGTTTCATGTCGTCACTCTTCTCTGCTGTTTCATGGTGTCACCCTTCTCAGCTGTTTCATGTTGTCACTCTTCTCTGCTGTTTCATGTTGTCACTCTTCTCTGCTGTTTCATGTTGTCAATCATCTCTGCTGTTTCATGTTGTCACCCTTTCCTCTTGTTTCATGTTGTCACCCTTCTCTGCTGTTTCATGTTGTCACCCTTCTCTGCTGGTTCATGTTGTCACTCTTCTCTGCTTTTTCATGTTGTCACTCTTCTCTGCTGTTTCTTGTTGTCACTCTTCTCTGCTTTTCATGTTGTCACTCTTCTCTGCTGTTTCATGTTGTCACTCTTCTCTGCTGTTTCATGACGTCACTCTTCTCTGCTGTTTCATGTTGTCACTATTCTCTGCTGTTTCATGTTTTCAGTCTTCTCTGCTGTTTCATGTTGTCACCCTTCTCTGCTGTTTCATGTTGTCACTCTTCTCTGCTTTTCATGTTGTCACTCTTCTCTGCTGTTTCATGTTGTCACCCTTCTCTGCTGTTTCATGACGTCACTCTTCTCTGCTGTTTCATGTCGTCACTCTTCTCTGCTGTTTCATGGTGTCACTCTTCTCTGCTGTTTCATGTTGTCACCCTTCTCAGCTGTTTCATGTTGTCACTCTTCTCTGCTGTTTCATGTTGTCACTCTTCTCTGCTGTTTCTTGTTGTCACTCTTCTCTGCTGTTTCTTGTTGTCACTCTTCTCTGCTGTTTCATGTTGTCACTCTTCTCTGCTGTTTCATGTTGTCACCCTTCTCTGCTGTTTCATGTTGTCACTCTTCTCTGCTGTTTCATGTTGTCACCCTTCTCTGCTGTTTCCTGTTGTCACTCTTCTCTGCTGTTTCATGTTGTCACCCTTCTCTGCTGTTTCATGTTGTCACTCTTCTCTGCTGTTTCATGTTGTCACCCTTCTCTGCTGTTTCATGTTGTCACCCTTCTCTGCTGTGTCATGTTGTCACTCTTCTCTGCTGTTTCATGTTGTCACTCTTCTCTGCTTTTCATGTTGTCACTCTTCTCTGCTGTTTCATGTTGTCACTCTTCTCTGCTGTTTCATGTGGTCACTCTTCTATGCTGTTTCATGTTGTCACTATTCTCTGCTGTTTCATGTCGTCACTCTTCTCTGCTGTTTCATGTTGTCACCCTTCTCTGCTGTTTCATGTTGTCACTCTTCTCTGCTGTTTCATGTTGTCACTCTTCTCTGCTGTTTCTTGTTGTCACTCTTCTCTGCTGTTTCATGTTGTCACTCTTCTCTGCTGTTTCATGTTGTCACCCTTTCCTCTTGTTTCATGTTGTCACCCTTCTCTGCTGTTTCATGTTGTCACCCTTCTCTGCTGGTTCATGTTGTCACTCTTCTCTGCTGTTTCATGTTGTCACTCTTCTCTGCTGTTTCTTGTTGTCACTCTTCTCTGCTTTTCATGTTGTCACTCTTCTCTGCTGTTTCATGTTGTCACTCTTCTCTGCTGTTTCATGACGTCACTCTTCTCTGCTGTTTCATGTTGTCACTCTTCTCTGCTGTTTCATGTTGTCAGTCTTCTCTGCTGTTTCATGTTGTCACCCTTCTCTGCTGTTTCATGTTGTCACTCTTCTCTGCTGTTTCATGTTGTCATTCTTCTCTGCTGTTTCATGTTGTCACCCTTCTCTGCTGTTTCATGTTGTCACTCTTCTCTGCTGTTTCATGTCGTCACTCTTCTCTGCTGTTTCATGGTGTCACTCTTCTCTGCTGTTTCATGTTGTCACCCTTCTCAGCTGTTTCATGTTGTCACTCTTCTCTGCTGTTTCATGTTGTCACTCTGCTGTTTCATGTTGTCAATCTTCTCTGCTGTTTCATGTTGTCACCCTTTCCTCTTGTTTCACGTTGTCACCCTTCTCTGCTGGTTCATGTTGTCACTCTTCTCTGCTGTTTCATGTTGTCACTCTTCTCTGCTGTTTCATGTTGTCACTCTTCTCTGCTTTTCATGTTGTCACTCTTCTCTGCTGTTTCATGTTGTCACTCTTCTCTGCTGTTTCATGACGTCACTCTTCTCTGCTGTTTCATGTTGTCACTATTCTCTGCTGTTTCATGTTGTCAGTCTTCTCTGCTGTTTCATGTTGTCACCCTTTTCTGCTGTTTCATGTTGTCACCCTTCTCTGCTGTTTCATGTTGTCACCCTTCTCTGCTGTTTCATGTTGTCACTCTTCTCTGCTGTTTCATGTTGTCACTCTTCTCTGCTGTTTCATGTTGTCACTCTTCTCTGCTGTTTCATGTTGTCACCCTTTCCTCTTGTTTCATGTTGTCACCCTTCTCTGCTGTTTCATGTTGTCACCCTTCTCTGCTGGTTCATGTTGTCACTCTTCTTTGCTGTTTCATGTTGTCACACTTCTCTGCTGTTTCTTGTTGTCACCCTTCTCTGCTTTTCATGTTGTCACTCTTCTCTGCTGTTTCATGTTGTCACTCTTCTCTGCTGTTTCATGATGTCACTCTTCTCTGCTGTTTCATGTTGTCACTATTCTCTGCTGTTTCATGTTGTCAGTCTTCTCTGCTGTTTCATGTTGTCACCCTTCTCTGCTGTTTCATGTTGTCACTCTTCTCTGCTGTTTCATGTTGTCATTCTTCTCTGCTGTTTCATGTTGTCACCCTTCTCTGCTGTTTCATGTTGTCACTCTTCTCTGCTGTTTCATGTCGTCACTCTTCTCTGCTGTTTCATGGTGTCACTCTTCTCTGCTGTTTCATGTTGTCACCCTTCTCAGCTGTTTCATGTTGTCACTCTTCTCTGCTGTTTCATGTTGTCACTCTTCTCTGCTGTTTCATGTTGTCAATCATCTCTGCTGTTTCATGTTGTCACCCTTTCCTCTTGTTTCATGTTGTCACCCTTCTCTGCTGTTTCATGTTGTCACCCTTCTCTGCTGGTTCATGTTGTCACTCTTCTCTGCTTTTTCATGTTGTCACTCTTCTCTGCTGTTTCTTGTTGTCACTCTTCTCTGCTTTTCATGTTGTCACTCTTCTCTGCTGTTTCATGTTGTCACTCTTCTCTGCTGTTTCATGACGTCACTCTTCTCTGCTGTTTCATGTTGTCACTATTCTCTGCTGTTTCATGTTGTCAGTCTTCTCTGCTATTTCATGTTGTCACCCTTCTCTGCTGTTTCATGTTGTCACGCTTCTCTGCTGTTTCATGTTGTCACTCTTCTCTGCTGTTTCATGTTGTCACCCTTCTCTGCTGTTTCATGTTGTCACTCTTCTCTGCTGTTTCATGTCGTCACTCTTCTCTGCTGTTTCATGGTGTCACTCTTCTCTGCTGTTTCATGTTGTCACCCTTCTCAGCTGTTTCATGTTGTCACTCTTCTCTGCTGTTTCATGTTGTCACTCTTCTCTGCTGTTTCTTGTTGTCACTCTTCTCTGCTGTTTCATGTTGTCACTCTTCTCTGCTGTTTCATGTTGTCACCCTTCTCTGCTGTTTCATGTTGTCACTCTTCTCTGCTGTTTCATGTTGTCACCCTTCTCTGCCGTTTCCTGTTGTCACTCTTCTCTGCTGTTTCATGTTGTCACCCTTCTCTGCTGTTTCATGTTGTCACTCTTCTCTGCTGTTTCATGTTGTCACCCTTCTCTGCTGTTTCATGTTGTCACCCTTCTCTGCTGTGTCATGTTGTCACTCTTCTCTGCTGTTTCATGTTGTCACTCTTCTCTGCTGTTTCATGTTGTCAATATTCTCTGCTTTTCATGTTGTCACTCTTCTCTGCTGTTTCATGATGTCACTCTTCTCTGCTGTTTCATGTGGTCACTCTTCTATGCTGTTTCATGTTGTCACTATTCTCTGCTGTTTCATGTCGTCACTCTTCTCTGCTGTTTCATGTTGTCACCCTTCTCTGCTGTTTCATGTTGTCACTCTTCTCTGCTGTTTCTTGTTGTCACCCTTCTCTGCTGTTTCATGTTGTCACTCTTCTCTGCTGTTTCATGTTGTCACTCTTCTCTGCTGTTTCATGTTGTCACTCTTCTCTGCTGTTTCATGTTGTCACCCTTCTCTGCTGTTTCATGTCGTCACCCTTCTCTGCTGTTTCATGTCGTCACTCTTCTCTTCTGTTTCATGTTGTCACTCTTCTCTGCTGTTTCATGTCGTCACTCTTCTCTGCTGTTTCATGTTGTCATCTTCTCTGCTGTTTCATGTTGTCACCCTTCTCTGCTGTTTCATGTTGTCACCCTTCTCTGCTGTTTCATGTTGTCACTCTTCTCTGCTGTTTCATGTTGTCACTCGTCTCTGCTGTTTAATGTTGTCACTCTTGTCTGCTGTTTCATGTCGTCACTCTTCTCTGCTGTTTCATGTTGTCACTCTTCTCTGCTGTTTCATGTTGTCACCCTTCTCTGCTGTTTCATGTCGTCACCCTTCTCTGCTGTTTCATGTCGTCACTCTTCTCTTCTGTTTCATGTTGTCACTCTTCTCTGCTGTTTCATGTCGTCACTCTTCTCTGCTGTTTCATGTTGTCATCTTCTCTGCTGTTTCATGTTGTCACCCTTCCCTGCTGTTTCATGTTGTCACCCTTCTCTGCTGTTTCATGTTGTCACTCTTCTCTGCTGTTTCATGTTGTCACTCGTCTCTGCTGTTTAATGTTGTCACTCTTGTCTGCTGTTTCATGTCGTCACTCTTCTCTGCTGTTTCATGTTGTCACTCTTCTCTGCTGTTTCATGTTGTCACTCTTCTCTGCTGTTACATGTCGTCACTCTTCTCTGCTGTTTCATGTTGTCACTCTTCTCTGCTGTTTCATGTCGTCACTCTTCTCTGCTGTTTCATGTTGTCACTCTTCTCTGCTGTTTCATGTCGTCACTCTTCTCTGCTGTTTCATGTTGTCACCCTTCTCTGCTGTTTCATGTTGTCACTCTTCTCTGCTGTTTCATGTTGTCACCCTTCTCTGCTGTTTCATGTTGTCACTCTTCTCTGCTGTTTCATGTTGTCACTCTTCTCTGCTGTTTCATGTTGTCAGTCTTCTCTGCTGTTTCATGTCGTCACTCTTCTCTGCTGTTTCATGTTGTCACTATTCTCTGCTGTTTCATGTCGTCACTCTTCTCTGCTGTTTCATGTTGTCACCCTTCTCTGCTGTTTCATGTTGTCACTCTTCTCTGCTGTTTCTTGTTGTCACCCTTCTCTGCTGTTTCATGTTGTAACTCTTCTCTGCTGTTTCATGTTGTCACTCTTCTCTGCTGTTTCATGTTATCACTCTTCTCTGCTGTTTCATGTTGTCACCCTTCTCTGCTGTTTCATGTTGTCACCCTTCTCTGCTGTTTCATGTTGTCACTCTTCTCTGCTGTTTCATGTTGTCACTCTTCTCTGCTGTTTCATGTTGTCACTCTTCTCTGCTGTTTCATGTCGTCACTCTTCTCTGCTGTTTCATGTCGTCACTCTTCTCTGCTGTTTCATGTCGTCACTCTTCTCTGCTGTTTCATGTCGTCACTCTTCTCTGCTGTTTCATGTCGTCACTCTTCTCTAATGTTTCATGTCGTCACTCTTCTCTGCTGTTTCATGTCATCACTCTTCTCTGCTGTTTCATGTTGTCACCCTTCTCTGCTGTTTCATGTTGTCACTCTTCTCGGCTGTTTCATGTTGTCACTCTTCTCTGCTGTTTCATGTTGTCACTCTTCTCTGCTGTTTCATGTCGTCACCCTTCTCTGCTGTTTCATGTCGTCACTCTTCTCTGCTGTTTCATGTTGTCACTCTTCTCTTCTGTTTCATGTTGTCATCCTTCTCTGCTGTTTCATGTTGTCACTCTTCTCTGCTGTTTCTTGTTGTCACCCTTCTCTGCTGTTTCATGTTGTCACTCTTCTCTGCTGTTTCATGTTGTCACTCTTCTCTGCCGTTTCATGTCGTCACTCTTCTCTGCTGTTTCATGTCGTCACCCTTCTCTGCTGTTTCATGTTGTCACTCTTCTCTGCTGTTTCATGTTGTCACTCTTCTCTGCTGTTTCATGTCGTCACTCTTCTCTGCTGTTTCATGTTGTCACTCTTCTCTGCTGTTTCATGGTGTCACTCTTCTCTGCTGTTTCATGTTGTCACCCGTCTCAGCTGTTTCATGTTGTCACTCTTCTCTGCTGTTTCATGTTGTCACTCTTCTCTGCTGTTTCTTGTTGTCACTCTTCTCTGCTGTTTCTTGTTGTCACTCTTCTGTGCTGTTTCATGTTGTCACTCTTCTCTGCTGTTTCATGTTGTCACCCTTCTCTGCTGTTTCATGTTGTCACTCTTCTCTGCTGTTTCATGTTGTCACCCTTCTCTGCTGTTTCCTGTTGTCACTCTTCTCTGCTGTTTCATGTTGTCACCCTTCTCTGCTGTTTCATGTTGTCACTCTTCTCTGATGTTTCATGTTGTCACCCTTCTCTGCTGTTTCATGTTGTCACCCTTCTCTGCTGTGTCATGTTGTCACTCTTCTCTGCTGTTTCATGTTGTCACTCTTCTCTGCTGTTTCATGTTGTCAATTTTCTCTGCTTTTCATGTTGTCACTCTTCTCTGCTGTTTCATGTTGTCACTCTTCTCTGCTGTTTCATGTCGTCACTCTTCTCTGCTGTTTCATGTTGTCACTCTTCTCTGCTGTTTCATGTTGTCACCCTTTCCTCTTGTTTCATGTTGTCACCCTTCTCTGCTGTTTCATGTTGTCACCCTTCTCTGCTGGTTCATGTTGTCACTCTTCTCTGCTGTTTCATGTTGTCACTCTTCTCTGCTGTTTCTTGTTGTCACTCTTCTCTGCTTTTCATGTTGTCACTCTTCTCTGCTGTTTCATGTTGTCACTCTTCTCTGCTGTTTCATGACGTCACTCTTCTCTGCTGTTTCATGTTGTCAGTCTTCTCTGCTGTTTCATGTTGTCAGTCCTCTCTGCTGTTTCATGTTGTCACCCTTCTCTGCTGTTTCATGTTGTCACTCTTCTCTGCTGTTTCATGTTGTCATTCTTCTCTGCTGTTTCATGTTGTCACCCTTCTCTGCTGTTTCATGTTGTCACTCTTCTCTGCTGTTTCATGTCGTCACTCTTCTCTGCTGTTTCATGGTGTCACTCTTCTCTGCTGTTTCATGTTGTCACCCTTCTCAGCTGTTTCATGTTGTCACTCTTCTCTGCTGTTTCATGTTGTCACTCTTCTCTGCTGTTTCATGTTGTCAATCTTCTCTGCTGTTTCATGTTGTCACCCTTTCCTCTTGTTTCATGTTGTCACCCTTCTCTGCTGTTTCATGTTGTCACCCTTCTCTGCTGGTTCATGTTGTCTTTCTTCTCTGCTTTTTCATGTTGTCACTCTTCTCTGCTGTTTCTTGTTGTCACTCTTCTCTGCTTTTCATGTTGTCACTCTTCTCTGCTGTTTCATGTTGTCACACTTCTCTGATGTTTCATGACGTCACTCTTCTCTGCTGTTTCATGTTGTCACTATTCTCTGCTGTTTCATGTTGTCAGTCTTCTCTGCTGTTTCATGTTGTCAGTCTTCTCTGCTGTTTCATGTTGTCACTCTTCTCTGCTGTTTCATGTTGTCACTCTTCTCTGCTGTTTCATGTTGTCACCCTTCTCTGCTGTTTCATGTTGTCACTCTTCTCTGCTGTTTCATGTCGTCACTCTTCTCTGCTGTTTCATGGTGTCACTCTTCTCTGCTGTTTCATGTTGTCACCCTTCTCAGCTGTTTCATGTTGTCACTCTTCTCTGCTGTTTCATGTTGTCACTGCTGTTTCTTGTTGTCACTCTTCTCTGCTGTTTCTTGTTGTCACTCTTCTCTGCTGTTTCATGTTGTCACTCTTCTCTGCTGTTTCATGTTGTCACCCTTCTCTGCTGTTTCATGTTGTCACTCTTCTCTGCTGTTTTATGTTGTCACCCTTCTCTGCTGTTTCCTGTTGTCACTCTTCTCTGCTGTTTCATGTTGTCACCCTTCTCTGCTGTTTCATGTTGTCACTCTTCTCTGCTGTTTCATGTTGTCACCCTTCTCTGCTGTTTCATGTTGTCACCCTTCTCTGCTGTGTCATGTTGTCACTCTTCTCTGCTGTTTCATGTTGTCACTCTTCTCTGCTGTTTCATGTTGTCAATCTTCTCTGCTTTTCATGTTGTCACTCTTCTCTGCTGTTTCATGTTGTCACTCTTCTCTGCTGTTTCATGTCGTCACTCTTCTATGCTGTTTCATGTTGTCACTATTCTCTGCTGTTTCATGTCGTCACTCTTCTCTGCTGTTTCATGTTGTCACCCTTCTCTGCTGTTTCATGTTGTCACTCTTCTCTGCTGTTTCTTGTTGTCACCCTTCTCTGCTGTTTCATGTTGTCACTCTTCTCTGCTGTTTCATGTTGTCACTCTTCTCTGCTGTTTCATGTTGTCACTCTTCTCTGCTGTTTCATGTTGTCACCCTTCTCTGCTGTTTCATGTCGTCACCCTTCTCTGCTGTTTCATGTCGTCACTCTTCTCTTCTGTTTCATGTTGTCACTCTTCTCTGCTGTTTCATGTCGTCACTCTTCTCTGCTGTTTCATGTTGTCATCTTCTCTGCTGTTTCATGTTGCCACTCTTCTCTGCTGTTTCATGTTGTCACCCTTCTCTGCTGTTTCATGTTGTCACTCTTCTCTGCTGTTTCATGTTGTCACCCTTCTCTGCTGTTTCCTGTTGTCACTCTTCTCTGCTGTTTCATGTTGTCACCCTTCTCTGCTGTTTCATGTTGTCACTCTTCTCTGCTGTTTCATGTTGTCACACTTCTCTGCTGTTTCATGTTGTCACCCGTCTCTGCTGTGTCATGTTGTCACTCTTCTCTGCTGTTTCATGTTGTCACTCTACTCTGCTGTTTCATGTTGTCAATCTTCTCTGCTTTTCATGTTGTCACTCTTCTCTGCTGTTTCATGTTGTCACTCTTTTCTGCTGTTTCATGTCGTCACTCTTCTATGCTGTTTCATGTTGTCACTATACTCTGCTGTTTCATGTCGTCACTCTTCTCTGCTGTTTCATGTTGTCACCCTTCTCTGCTGTTTCATGTTGTCACTCTTCTCTGCTGTTTCATGGTGTCACTCTTCTCTGCTGTTTCATGTTGTCACCCTTCTCAGCTGTTTCATGTTGTCACTCTTCTCTGCTGTTTCATGTTGTCACTCTTCTCTGCTGTTTCATGTTTTCAATCATCTCTGCTGTTTCATGTTGTCACCCTTTCCTCTTGTTTCATGTTGTCACCCTTCTCTGCTGTTTCATGTTGTCACCCTTCTCTGCTGGTTCATGTTGTCACTCTTCTCTGCTGTTTCATGTTGTCACTATTCTCTGCTGTTTCATGTCGTCACTCTTCTCTGCTGTTTCATGTTGTCACCCTTCTCTGCTGTTTCATGTTGTCACTCTTCTCTGCTGTTTCATGTTGTCACCCTTCTCTGCTGTTTCATGTTGTCACTCTTCTCTGCTGTTTCATGTTGTCACTCTTCTCTGCTGTTTCATGTTGTCAGTCTTCTCTGCTGTTTCATGTCGTCACTCTTCTCTGCTGTTTCATGTTGTCACTATTCTCTGCTGTTTCATGTCGTCACTCTTCTCTGCTGTTTCATGTTGTCACCCTTCTCTGCTGTTTCATGTTGTCACTCTTCTCTGCTGTTTCTTGTTGTCACCCTTCTCTGCTGTTTCATGTTGTAACTCTTCTCTGCTGTTTCATGTTGTCACTCTTCTCTGCTGTTTCATGTTATCACTCTTCTCTGCTGTTTCATGTTGTCACCCTTCTCTGCTGTTTCATGTTGTCACCCTTCTCTGCTGTTTCATGTTGTCACTCTTCTCTGCTGTTTCATGTTGTCACTCTTCTCTGCTGTTTCATGTTGTCACTCTTCTCTGCTGTTTCATGTCGTCACTCTTCTCTGCTGTTTCATGTTGTCACTCTTCTCTGCTGTTTCATGTCGTCACTCTTCTCTGCTGTTTAATGTCGTCACTCTTCTCTAATGTTTCATGTTGTCACTCTTCTCTGCTGTTTCATGTCATCACTCTTCTCTGCTGTTTCATGTTGTCACCCTTCTCTGCTGTTAATGTCGTCACTCTTCTCTGCTGTTTCATGTTGTCACTCTTCTCTGCTGTTTCATGTCGTCACTCTTCTCTGCTGTTTCATGTTGTCACTCTTCTCTGCTGTTTCATGTCGTCACTCTTCTCTGCTGTTTCATGTTGTCACTCTTCTCTGCTGTTTCATGTCGTCACTCTTCTCTGCTGTTTCATGTCGTCACTCTTCTCTGCTGTTTCATGTCGTCACTCTTCTCTGCTGTTTCATGTCGTCACTCTTCTTTGCTGTTTCATGTCGTCACTCTTCTCTGCTGTTTCATGTTGTCACCCTTCTCTGCTGTTTCATGTTGTCACTCTTCTCTGCTGTTTCATGTTGTCACCCTTCTCTGCTGTTTCATGTTGTCACTCTTCTCGGCTGTTTCATGTTGTCACTCTTCTCTGCTGTTTCATGTTGTCACTCTTCTCTGCTGTTTCATGTCGTCACCCTTCTCTGCTGTTTCATGTCGTCACTCTTCTCTGCTGTTTCATGTTGTCACTCTTCTCTTCTGTTTCATGTTGTCATCCTTCTCTGCTGTTTCATGTTGTCACTCTTCTCTGCTGTTTCTTGTTGTCACCCTTCTCTGCTGTTTCATGTTGTCACTCTTCTCTGCTGTTTCATGTTGTCACTCTTCTCTGCCGTTTCATGTCGTCACTCTTCTCTGCTGTTTCATGTCGTCACCCTTCTCTGCTGTTTCATGTTGTCACTCTTCTCTGCTGTTTCATGTTGTCACTCTTCTCTGCTGTTTCATGTCGTCACTCTTCTCTGCTGTTTCATGTTGTCACTCTTCTCTGCTGTTTCATGGTGTCACTCTTCTCTGCTGTTTCTTGTTGTCACCCGTCTCAGCTGTTTCATGTTGTCACTCTTCTCTGCTGTTTCATGTTGTCACTCTTCTCTGCTGTTTCTTGTTGTCACTCTTCTCTGCTGTTTCTTGTTGTCACTCTTCTGTGCTGTTTCATGTTGTCACTCTTCTCTGCTGTTTCATGTTGTCACCCTTCTCTGCTGTTTCATGTTGTCACTCTTCTCTGCTGTTTCATGTTGTCACCCTTCTCTGCTGTTTCCTGTTGTCACTCTTCTCTGCTGTTTCATGTTGTCACCCTTCTCTGCTGTTTCATGTTGTCACTCTTCTCTGATGTTTCATGTTGTCACCCTTCTCTGCTGTTTCATGTTGTCACCCTTCTCTGCTGTGTCATGTTGTCACTCTTCTCTGCTGTTTCATGTTGTCACTCTTCTCTGCTGTTTCATGTTGTCAATTTTCTCTGCTTTTCATGTTGTCACTCTTCTCTGCTGTTTCATGTTGTCACTCTTCTCTGCTGTTTCATGTCGTCACTCTTCTCTGCTGTTTCATGTTGTCACTCTTCTCTGCTGTTTCATGTTGTCACCCTTTCCTCTTGTTTCATGTTGTCACCCTTCTCTGCTGTTTCATGTTGTCACCCTTCTCTGCTGGTTCATGTTGTCACTCTTCTCTGCTGTTTCATGTTGTCACTCTTCTCTGCTGTTTCTTGTTGTCACTCTTCTCTGCTTTTCATGTTGTCACTCTTCTCTGCTGTTTCATGTTGTCACTCTTCTCTGCTGTTTCATGACGTCACTCTTCTCTGCTGTTTCATGTTGTCAGTCTTCTCTGCTGTTTCATGTTGTCAGTCCTCTCTGCTGTTTCATGTTGTCACCCTTCTCTGCTGTTTCATGTTGTCACTCTTCTCTGCTGTTTCATGTTGTCATTCTTCTCTGCTGTTTCATGTTGTCACCCTTCTCTGCTGTTTCATGTTGTCACTCTTCTCTGCTGTTTCATGTCGTCACTCTTCTCTGCTGTTTCATGGTGTCACTCTTCTCTGCTGTTTCATGTTGTCACCCTTCTCAGCTGTTTCATGTTGTCACTCTTCTCTGCTGTTTCATGTTGTCACTCTTCTCTGCTGTTTCATGTTGTCAATCTTCTCTGCTGTTTCATGTTGTCACCCTTTCCTCTTGTTTCATGTTGTCACCCTTCTCTGCTATTTCATGTTGTCACCCTTCTCTGCTGGTTCATGTTGTCTTTCTTCTCTGCTTTTTCATGTTGTCACTCTTCTCTGCTGTTTCTTGTTGTCACTCTTCTCTGCTTTTCATGTTGTCACTCTTCTCTGCTGTTTCATGTTGTCACACTTCTCTGATGTTTCATGACGTCACTCTTCTCTGCTGTTTCATGTTGTCACTATTCTCTGCTGTTTCATGTTGTCAGTCTTCTCTGCTGTTTCATGTTGTCAGTCTTCTCTGCTGTTTCATGTTGTCACTCTTCTCTGCTGTTTCATGTTGTCACTCTTCTCTGCTGTTTCATGTTGTCACCCTTCTCTGCTGTTTCATGTTGTCACTCTTCTCTGCTGTTTCATGTCGTCACTCTTCTCTGCTGTTTCATGGTGTCACTCTTCTCTGCTGTTTCATGTTGTCACCCTTCTCAGCTGTTTCATGTTGTCACTCTTCTCTGCTGTTTCATGTTGTCACTGCTGTTTCTTGTTGTCACTCTTCTCTGCTGTTTCTTGTTGTCACTCTTCTCTGCTGTTTCATGTTGTCACTCTTCTCTGCTGTTTCATGTTGTCACCCTTCTCTGCTGTTTCATGTTGTCACTCTTCTCTGCTGTTTTATGTTGTCACCCTTCTCTGCTGTTTCCTGTTGTCACTCTTCTCTGCTGTTTCATGTTGTCACCCTTCTCTGCTGTTTCATGTTGTCACTCTTCTCTGCTGTTTCATGTTGTCACCCTTCTCTGCTGTTTCATGTTGTCACCCTTCTCTGCTGTGTCATGTTGTCACTCTTCTCTGCTGTTTCATGTTGTCACTCTTCTCTGCTGTTTCATGTTGTCAATCTTCTCTGCTTTTCATGTTGTCACTCTTCTCTGCTGTTTCATGTTGTCACTCTTCTCTGCTGTTTCATGTCGTCACTCTTCTATGCTGTTTCATGTTGTCACTATTCTCTGCTGTTTCATGTCGTCACTCTTCTCTGCTGTTTCATGTTGTCACCCTTCTCTGCTGTTTCATGTTGTCACTCTTCTCTGCTGTTTCTTGTTGTCACCCTTCTCTGCTGTTTCATGTTGTCACTCTTCTCTGCTGTTTCATGTTGTCACTCTTCTCTGCTGTTTCATGTTGTCACTCTTCTCTGCTGTTTCATGTTGTCACCCTTCTCTGCTGTTTCATGTCATCACCCTTCTCTGCTGTTTCATGTCGTCACTCTTCTCTTCTGTTTCATGTTGTCACTCTTCTCTGCTGTTTCATGTCGTCACTCTTCTCTGCTGTTTCATGTTGTCATCTTCTCTGCTGTTTCATGTTGCCACTCTTCTCTGCTGTTTCATGTTGTCACCCTTCTCTGCTGTTTCATGTTGTCACTCTTCTCTGCTGTTTCATGTTGTCACCCTTCTCTGCTGTTTCCTGTTGTCACTCTTCTCTGCTGTTTCATGTTGTCACCCTTCTCTGCTGTTTCATGTTGTCACTCTTCTCTGCTGTTTCATGTTGTCACTCTTCTCTGCTGTTTCATGTTGTCACACTTCTCTGATGTTTCATGACGTCACTCTTCTCTGCTGTTTCATGTTGTCACTATTCTCTGCTGTTTCATGTTGTCAGTCTTCTCTGCTGTTTCATGTTGTCAGTCTTCTCTGCTGTTTCATGTTGTCACTCTTCTCTGCTGTTTCATGTTGTCACTCTTCTCTGCTGTTTCATGTTGTCACCCTTCTCTGCTGTTTCATGTTGTCACTCTTCTCTGCTGTTTCATGTCGTCACTCTTCTCTGCTGTTTCATGGTGTCACTCTTCTCTGCTGTTTCATGTTGTCACCCTTCTCAGCTGTTTCATGTTGTCACTCTTCTCTGCTGTTTCATGTTGTCACTGCTGTTTCTTGTTGTCACTCTTCTCTGCTGTTTCTTGTTGTCACTCTTCTCTGCTGTTTCATGTTGTCACTCTTCTCTGCTGTTTCATGTTGTCACCCTTCTCTGCTGTTTCATGTTGTCACTCTTCTCTGCTGTTTTATGTTGTCACCCTTCTCTGCTGTTTCCTGTTGTCACTCTTCTCTGCTGTTTCATGTTGTCACCCTTCTCTGCTGTTTCATGTTGTCACTCTTCTCTGCTGTTTCATGTTGTCACCCTTCTCTGCTGTTTCATGTTGTCACCCTTCTCTGCTGTGTCATGTTGTCACTCTTCTCTGCTGTTTCATGTTGTCACTCTTCTCTGCTGTTTCATGTTGTCAATCTTCTCTGCTTTTCATGTTGTCACTCTTCTCTGCTGTTTCATGTTGTCACTCTTCTCTGCTGTTTCATGTCGTCACTCTTCTATGCTGTTTCATGTTGTCACTATTCTCTGCTGTTTCATGTCGTCACTCTTCTCTGCTGTTTCATGTTGTCACCCTTCTCTGCTGTTTCATGTTGTCACTCTTCTCTGCTGTTTCTTGTTGTCACCCTTCTCTGCTGTTTCATGTTGTCACTCTTCTCTGCTGTTTCATGTTGTCACTCTTCTCTGCTGTTTCATGTTGTCACTCTTCTCTGCTGTTTCATGTTGTCACCCTTCTCTGCTGTTTCATGTCATCACCCTTCTCTGCTGTTTCATGTCGTCACTCTTCTCTTCTGTTTCATGTTGTCACTCTTCTCTGCTGTTTCATGTCGTCACTCTTCTCTGCTGTTTCATGTTGTCATCTTCTCTGCTGTTTCATGTTGCCACTCTTCTCTGCTGTTTCATGTTGTCACCCTTCTCTGCTGTTTCATGTTGTCACTCTTCTCTGCTGTTTCATGTTGTCACCCTTCTCTGCTGTTTCCTGTTGTCACTCTTCTCTGCTGTTTCATGTTGTCACCCTTCTCTGCTGTTTCATGTTGTCACTCTTCTCTGCTGTTTCATGTTGTCACACTTCTCTGCTGTTTCATGTTGTCACCCGTCTCTGCTGTGTCATGTTGTCACTCTTCTCTGCTGTTTCATGTTGTCACTCTACTCTGCTGTTTCATGTTGTCAATCTTCTCTGCTTTTCATGTTGTCACTCTTCTCTGCTGTTTCATGTTGTCACTCTTTTCTGCTGTTTCATGTCGTCACTCTTCTATGCTGTTTCATGTTGTCACTATACTCTGCTGTTTCATGTCGTCACTCTTCTCTGCTGTTTCATGTTGTCACCCTTCTCTGCTGTTTCATGTTGTCACTCTTCTCTGCTGTTTCATGGTGTCACTCTTCTCTGCTGTTTCATGTTGTCACCCTTCTCAGCTGTTTCATGTTGTCACTCTTCTCTGCTGTTTCATGTTGTCACTCTTCTCTGCTGTTTCATGTTTTCAATCATCTCTGCTGTTTCATGTTGTCACCCTTTCCTCTTGTTTCATGTTGTCACCCTTCTCTGCTGTTTCATGTTGTCACCCTTCTCTGCTGGTTCATGTTGTCACTCTTCTCTGCTTTTTCATGTTGTCACTCTTCTCTGCTTTTTCTTGTTGTCACTCTTCTCTGCTTTTCATGTT
This sequence comes from Nothobranchius furzeri, assembly GCF_043380555.1. Taxonomy (NCBI): domain Eukaryota; kingdom Metazoa; phylum Chordata; class Actinopteri; order Cyprinodontiformes; family Nothobranchiidae; genus Nothobranchius; species Nothobranchius furzeri. The sequence goes on along the minus strand of NC_091758.1, from coordinate 46,207,592 downwards.
GTCACTCTTCTCTGCTGTTTCATGTTGTCACTCTTCTCTGCTGTTTCATGACGTCACTCTTCTCTGCCGTTTCATGTTGTCACTTTTCTCTGCTGTTTCATGTTGTCAGTCTTCTCTGCTGTTTCATGTTGTCACCCTTCTCTGCTGTTTCATGTTGTCACTCTTCTCTGCTGTTTCATGTTGTCACTCTTCTCTGCTGTTTCATGTTGTCACCCTTCTCTGCTGTTTCATGTTGTCACTCTTCTCTGCTGTTTCATGTCGTCACTCTTCTCTGCTGTTTCATGGTGTCACTCTTCTCTGCTGTTTCATGTTGTCACCCTTCTCAGCTGTTTCATGTTGTCACTCTTCTCTGCTGTTTCATGTTGTCACTCTTCTCTGCTGTTTCTTGTTGTCACTCTTCTCTGCTGTTTCTTGTTGTCACTCTTCTCTGCTGTTTCATGTTGTCACTCTTCTCTGCTGTTTCATGTTGTCACCCTTCTCTGCTGTTTCATGTTGTCACTCTTCTCTGCTGTTTCATGTTGTCACCCTTCTCTGCTGTTTCCTGTTGTCACTCTTCTCTGCTGTTTCATGTTGTCACTCTTCTCTGCTGTTTCATGTTGTCACTCTTCTCTGCTGTTTCTTGTTGTCACCCTTCTCTGCTGTTTCATGTTGTCACCCTTCTCTGCTGTGTCATGTTGTCACTCTTCTCTGCTGTTTCATGTTGTCACTCTTCTCTGCTGTTTCATGTTGTCAATCTTCTCTGCTTTTCATGTTGTCACTCTTCTCTGCTGTTTCATGTTGTCACTCTTCTCTGCTGTTTCATGTCGTCACTCTTCTATGCTGTTTCATGTTGTCACTATTCTCTGCTGTTTCATGTCGTCACTCTTCTCTGCTGTTTCATGTTGTCACCCTTCTCTGCTGTTTCATGTTGTCACTCTTCTCTGCTGTTTCTTGTTGTCACCCTTCTCTGCTGTTTCATGTTGTCACTCTTCTCTGCTGTTTCATGTTGTCACTCTTCTCTGCTGTTTCATGTTGTCACTCTTCTCTGCTGTTTCATGTTGTCACCCTTCTCTGCTGTTTCATGTCGTCACCCTTCTCTGCTGTTTCATGTCGTCACTCTTCTCTTCTGTTTCATGTTGTCACTCTTCTCTGCTGTTTCATGTCGTCACTCTTCTCTGCTGTTTCATGTTGTCATCTTCTCTGCTGTTTCATGTTGTCACCCTTCTCTGCTGTTTCATGTTGTCACCCTTCTCTGCTGTTTCATGTTGTCACTCTTCTCTGCTCTTTCATGTTGTCACTTGTCTCTGCTGTTTAATGTTGTCTTTCTTCTCTGCTGTTTCATGTCGTCACTCTTCTCTGCTGTTTCATGTTGTCACTATTCTCTGCTGTTTCATGTTGTCAGTCTTCTCTGCTGTTTCATGTTGTCACCCTTCTCTGCTGTTTCATGTTGTCACTCTTCTCTGCTGTTTCTTGTTGTCACCCTTCTCTGCTGTTTCATGTTGTAACTCTTCTTTGCTGTTTCATGTTGTCACTCTTCTCTGCTGTTTCATGTTGTCACTCTTCTCTGCTGTTTCATGTTGTCAATCTTCTCTGCTTTTCATGTTGTCACTCTTCTCTGCTGTTTCATGTTGTCACTCTTCTCTGCTGTTTTATGTCGTCACTCTTCTCTGCTGTTTCATGTTGTCACTATTCTCTGCTGTTTCATGTCGTCACTCTTCTCTGCTGTTTCATGTTGTCACCCTTCTCTGCTGTTTCATGTTGTCACTCTTCTCTGCTGTTTCTTGTTGTCACCCTTCTCTGCTGTTTCATTTTGTCACTCTTCTCTGCTGTTTCATGTCGTCACTCTTCTCTGCTGTTTCATGTTGTCACCCTTCTCTGCTGGTTCATGTTGTCACTCTTCTCTGCTGTTTCATGTTGTCACTCTTCTCTGCTGTTTCTTGTTGTCACTCTTCTCTGCTTTTCATGTTGTCACTCTCCTCTGCTGTTTCATGTTGTCACTCTTCTCTGCTGTTTCATGACGTCACTCTTCTCTGCTGTTTCATGTTGTCAGTCTTCTCTGCTGTTTCATGTTGTCAGTCTTCTCTGCTGTTTCATGTTGTCACCCTTCTCTGCTGTTTCATGTTGTCACTCTTCTCTGCTGTTTCATGTTGTCATTCTTCTCTGCTGTTTCATGTTGTCACCCTTCTCTGCTGTTTCATGTTGTCACTCTTCTCTGCTGTTTCATGTCGTCACTCTTCTCTGCTGTTTCATGGTGTCACTCTTCTCTGCTGTTTCATGCTGTCACCCTTCTCAGCTGTTTCATGTTGTCACTCTTCTCTGCTGTTTCATGTTGTCACTCTTCTCTGCTGTTTCATGTTGTCAATCTTCTCTGCTGTTTCATGTTGTCACCCTTTCCTCTTGTTTCATGTTGTCACCCTTCTCTGCTGTTTCATGTTGTCACCCTTCTCTGCTGGTTCATGTTGTCACTCTTCTCTGCTTTTTCATGTTGTCACTCTTCTCTGCTGTTTCTTGTTGTCACTCTTCTCTGCTTTTCATGTTGTCACTCTTCTCTGCTGTTTCATGTTGTCACTCTTCTCTGATGTTTCATGACGTCACTATTCTCTGCTGTTTCATGTTGTCAGTCTTCTCTGCTGTTTCATGTTGTCAGTCTTCTCTGCTGTTTCATGTTGTCACTCTTCTCTGCTGTTTCATGTTGTCACTCTTTTCTGCTGTTTCATGTTGTCACTCTTCTCTGCTGTTTCATGTTGTCACCCTTCTCTGCTGTTTCATGTTGTCACTCTTCTCTGCTGTTTCATGTCGTCACTCTTCTCTGCTGTTTCATGGTGTCACTCTTCTCTGCTGTTTCATGTTGTCACCCTTCTCAGCTGTTTCATGTTGTCACTCTTCTCTGCTGTTTCATGTTGTCACTCTTCTCTGCTGTTTCTTGTTGTCACTCTTCTCTGCTGTTTCTTGTTGTCACTCTTCTCTGCTGTTTCATGTTGTCACTCTTCTCTGCTGTTTCATGTTGTCACCCTTCTCTGCTGTTTCATGTTGTCACTCTTCTCTGCTGTTTCATGTTGTCACCCTTCTCTGCTGTTTCCTGTTGTCACTCTTCTCTGCTGTTTGATGTTGTCACCCTTCTCTGCTGTTTCATGTTGTCACTCTTCTCTGCTGTTTCATGTTGTCACCCTTCTCTGCTGTTTCATGTTGTCACCCTTCTCTGCTGTGTCATGTTGTCACTCTTCTCTGCTGTTTCATGTTGTCACTCTTCTCTGCTGTTTCATGTTGTCAATCTTCTCTGCTTTTCATGTTGTCACTCTTCTCTGCTGTTTCATGTTGTCACTCTTCTCTGCTGTTTCATGTCATCACTCTTCTATGCTGTTTCATGTTGTCACTATTCTCTGCTGTTTCATGTCGTCACTCTTCTCTGCTGTTTCATGTTGTCACCCTTCTCTGCTGTTTCATGTTGTCACTCTTCTCTGCTGTTTCTTGTTGTCACCCTTCTCTGCTGTTTCATGTTGTCACTCTTCTCTGCTGTTTCATGTTGTCACTCTTCTCTGCTGTTTCATGTTGTCACTCTTCTCTGCTGTTTCATGTTGTCACCCTTCTCTGCTGTTTCATGTCGTCACCCTTCTCTGCTGTTTCATGTCGTCACTCTTCTCTTCTGTTTCATGTTGTCACTCTTCTCTGCTGTTTCATGTCGTCACTCTTCTCTGCTGTTTCATGTTGTCATATTCTCTGCTGTTTCATGTTGCCACTCTTCTCTGCTGTTTCATGTTGTCACCCTTCTCTGCTGTTTCATGTTGTCACCCTTCTCTGCTGTTTCATGTTGTCACTCTTCTCTGCTGTTTCATGTTGTCACTCGTCTCTGCTGTTTAATGTTGTCACTCTTGTCTGCTGTTTCAGGTCGTCACTCTTCTCTGCTGTTTCATGTTGTCACTCTTCTCTGCTGTTTCATGTTGTCACTCTTCTCTGCTGTTTCATGTCGTCACTCTTCTCTGCTGTTTCATGTTGTCATCTTCTCTGCTGTTTCATGTTGTCACCCTTCTCTGCTGTTTCATGTTGTCACCCTTCTCTGCTGTTTCATGTTGTCACTCTTCTCTGCTGTTTCATGTTGTCACTCGTCTCTGCTGTTTAATGTTGTCACTCTTCTCTGCTGTTTCATGTCGTCACTCTTCTCTGCTGTTTCATGTTGTCACTCTTCTCTGCTGTTTCATGTTTTCACTCTTCTCTGCTGTTTCATGTCGTCACTCTTCTCTGCTGTTTCATGTCGTCACTCTTCTCTGCTGTTTCATGTTGTCACTCTTCTCTGCTGTTTCATGTCGTCACTCTTCTCTGCTGTTTCATGTTGTCACCCTTCTCTGCTGTTTCATGTTGTCACTCTTCTCTGCTGTTTCATGTTGTCACCCTTCTCTGCTGTTTCATGTTGTCACTCTTCTCTGCTGTTTCATGTTGTCACTCTTCTCTGCTGTTTCATGTTGTCAGTCTTCTCTGCTGTTTCATGTCGTCACTCTTCTCTGCTGTTTCATGTTGTCACTATTCTCTGCTGTTTCATGTCGTCACTCTTCTCTGCTGTTTCATGTTGTCACCCTTCTCTGCTGTTTCATGTTGTAACTCTTCTCTTCTGTTTCTTGTTGTCACCCTTCTCTGCTGTTTCATGTTGTAACTCTTCTCTGCTGTTTCATGTTGTCACTCTTCTCTGCTGTTTCATGTTATCACTCTTCTCTGCTGTTTCATGTTGTCACCCTTCTCTGCTGTTTCATGTTGTCACCCTTCTCTGCTGTTTCATGTTGTCACTATTCTCTGCTGTTTCATGTCGTCACTCTTCTCTGCTGTTTCATGTTGTCACCCTTCTCTGCTGTTTCATGTTGTAACTCTTCTCTTCTGTTTCTTGTTGTCACCCTTCTCTGCTGTTTCATGTTGTAACTCTTCTCTGCTGTTTCATGTTGTCACTCTTCTCTGCTGTTTCATGTTATCACTCTTCTCTGCTGTTTCATGTTGTCACCCTTCTCTGCTGTTTCATGTTGTCACCCTTCTCTGCTGTTTCATGTTGTCACTCTTCTCTGCTGTTTCATGTCGTCACTCTTCTCTGCTGTTTCATGTTGTCACCCTTCTCTGCTGTTTCATGTTGTCACTCTTCTCTGCTGTTTCTTGTTGTCACCCTTCTCTGCTGTTTCATGTTGTAACTCTTCTTTGCTGTTTCATGTTGTCACTCTTCTCTGCTGTTTCATGTTATCACTCTTCTCTGCTGTTTCATGTTGTCACCCTTCTCTGCTGTTTCATGTTGTCACCCTTCTCTGCTGTTTCATGTCGTCACTCTTCTCTGCTGTTTCATGTTGTCACTCTTCTCTGCTGTTTCATGTCGTCACTCTTCTCTGCTGTTTCATGTTGTCACTCTTCTCTGCTGTTTCATGTTGTCACTCTTCTCTGCTGTTTCATGTCGTCACTCTTCTCTGCTGTTTCATGTTGTCACTCTTCTCTGCTGTTTCATGTCGTCACTCTTCTCTGCTGTTTCATGTCGTCACTCTTCTCTGCTGTTTCATGTTGTCACTCTTCTCTGCTGTTTCATGTCATCACTCTTCTCTGCTGTTTCATGTTGTCACCCTTCTCTGCTGTTAATGTCGTCACTCTTCTCTGCTGTTTCATGTTGTCACTCTTCTCTGCTGTTTCATGTCGTCACTCTTCTCTGCTGTTTCATGTTGTCACTCTTCTCTGCTGTTTCATGTCGTCACTCTTCTCTGCTGTTTCATGTCGTCACTCTTCTCTGCTGTTTCATGTCGTCACTCTTCTCTGCTGTTTCATGTCGTCACTCTTCTCTGCTGTTTCATGTCGTCACTCTTCTCTGCTGTTTCATGTCGTCACTCTTCTTTGCTGTTTCATGTCGTCACTCTTCTCTGCTGTTTCATGTCGTCACTCTTCTCTGCTGTTTCATGTTGTCACTCTTCTCTGCTGTTTCATGTTGTCACCCTTCTCTGCTGTTTCATGTTGTCACTCTTCTCGGCTGTTTCATGTTGTCACTCTTCTCTGCTGTTTCATGTTGTCACTCTTCTCTGCTGTTTCATGTTGTCACTCTTCTCTGCTGTTTCATGTCGTCACCCTTCTCTGCTGTTTCATGTCGTCACTCTTCTCTGCTGTTTCATGTCGTCACTCTTCTCTGCTGTTTCATGTTGTCACCCTTCTCTGCTGTTTCATGTTGTCACTCTTCTCTGCTGTTTCTTGTTGTCACCCTTCTCTGCTGTTTCATGTTGTCACTCTTCTCTGCCGTTTCATGTTGTCACTCTTCTCTGCCGTTTCATGTCGTCACTCTTTTCTGCTGTTTCATGTCGTCACCCTTCTCTGCTGTTTCATGTCGTCACTCTTCTCTGCTGTTTCATGTTGTCACTCTTCTCTGCTGTTTCATGTTGTCACTCTTCCCTGCTGTTTCATGTCGTCACTCTTCTCTGCTGTTTCATGTCGTCACTCTTCTCTGCTGTTTCATGGTGTCACTCTTCTCTGCTGTTTCATGTTGTCACCCTTCTCTGCTGTTTCATGTTGTCACTCTTCTCTGCTGTTTCATGTTGTCACCCTTCTCTGCTGTTTCCTGTTGTCACTCTTCTCTGCTGTTTCATGTTGTCACCCTTCTCTGCTGTTTCATGTTGTCACTCTTCTCTGATGTTTCATGTTGTCACCCTTCTCTGCTGTTTCATGTTGTCACCCTTCTCTGCTGTTTCATGTTGTCACCCTTCTCTGCTGTGTCATGTTGTCACTCTTCTCTGCTGTTTCATGTTGTCACTCTTCTCTGCTGTTTCATGTTGTCAATCTTCTCTGCTTTTCATGTTGTCACTCTTCTCTGCTGTTTCATGTTGTCACTCTTCTCTGCTGTTTCATGTCATCACTCTTCTATGCTGTTTCATGTTGTCACTATTCTCTGCTGTTTCATGTCGTCACTCTTCTCTGCTGTTTCATGTTGTCACCCTTCTCTTCTGTTTCATGTTGTCACTCTTCTCTGCTGTTTCTTGTTGTCACCCTTCTCTGCTGTTTCATGTTGTCACTCTTCTCTGCTGTTTCATGTTGTCACTCTTCTCTGCTGTTTCATGTTGTCACTCTTCTCTGCTGTTTCATGTTGTCACCCTTCTCTGCTGTTTCATGTCGTCACCCTTCTCTGCTGTTTCATGTCGTCACTCTTCTCTTCTGTTTCATGTTGTCACTCTTCTCTGCTGTTTCATGTCGTCACTCTTCTCTGCTGTTTCATGTTGTCATCTTCTCTGCTGTTTCATGTTGCCACTCTTCTCTGCTGTTTCATGTTGTCACCCTTCTCTGCTGTTTCATGTTGTCACCCTTCTCTGCTTTTTCATGTTGTCACTCTTCTCTGCTGTTTCATGTTGTCACTCGTCTCTGCTGTTTAATGTTGTCACTCTTGTCTGCTGTTTCATGTCGTCACTCTTCTCTGCTGTTTCATGTTGTCACTCTTCTCTGCTGTTTCATGTTGTCACTCTTCTCTGCTGTTTCATGTCGTCACTCTTCTCTGCTGTTTCATGTTGTCATCTTCTCTGCTGTTTCATGTTGTCACCCTTCTCTGCTGTTTCATGTTGTCACCCTTCTCTGCTGTTTCATGTTGTCACTCTTCTCTGCTGTTTCATGTTGTCACTCGTCTCTGCTGTTTAATGTTGTCACTCTTCTCTGCTGTTTCATGTCGTCACTCTTCTCTGCTGTTTCATGTTGTCACCCTTCTCTGCTGTTTCATGTTGTCACCCTTCTCTGCTGTTTCATGTTGTCACTCTTCTCTGCTGTTTCTTGTTGTCACCCTTCTCTGCTGTTTCATGTTGTAACTCTTCTTTGCTGTTTCATGTTGTCACTCTTCTCTGCTGTTTCATGTTATCACTCTTCTCTGCTGTTTCATGTTGTCACCCTTCTCTGCTGTTTCATGTTGTCACCCTTCTCTGCTGTTTCATGTCGTCACTCTTCTCTGCTGTTTCATGTTGTCACTCTTCTCTGCTGTTTCATGTTGTCACTCTTCTCTGCTGTTTCATGTCGTCACTCTTCTCTGCTGTTTCATGTCGTCACTCTTCTCTGCTGTTTCATGTCGTCACTCTTCTCTGCTGTTTCATGTCGTCACTCTTCTCTGCTGTTTCATGTTGTCACCCTTCTCTGCTGTTTCATGTTGTCACCCTTCTCTGCTGGTTCATGTTGTCACTCTTCTCTGCTGTTTCATGTTGTCACCCTTCTCTGCTGTTTCATGTTGTCACCCTTCTCTGCTGTTTCATGTTGTCACTCTTCTCTGCTGTTTCATGTCGTCACTCTTCTCTGCTGTTTCATGTCGTCACTCTTCTCTGCTGTTTCATGTCGTCACTCTTCTCTGCTGTTTCATGTTGTCACCCTTCTCTGCTGTTTCATGTTGTCACTCTTCTCTGCTGTTTCTTGTTGTCACCCTTCTCTGCTGTTTCATGTTGTCACTCTTCTCTGCTGTTTCATGTTGTCACTCTTCTCTGCCGTTTCATGTCGTCACTCTTCTCTGCTGTTTCATGTTGTCACCCTTCTCTGCTGTTTCCTGTTGTCACTCTTCTCTGCTGTTTCATGTTGTCACCCTTCTCTGCTGTTTCATGTTGTCACTCTTCTCTGCTGTTTCATGTTGTCACCCTTCTCTGCTGATTCATGTTGTCACCCTTCTCTGCTGTGTCATGTTGTCACTCTTCTCTGCTGTTTCATGTTGTCACTCTTCTCTGCTGTTTCATGTTGTCAATCTTCTCTGCTTTTCATGTTGTCACTCTTCTCTGCTGTTTCATGTTGTCACTATTCTCTGCTGTTTCATGTCGTCACTCTTCTATGCTGTTTCATGTTGTCACTATTCTCTGCTGTTTCATGTCGCCACTCTTCTCTGCTGTTTCTTGTTGTCACCCTTCTCTGCTGTTTCATGTTGTCACTCTTCTCTGCTGTATCATGTTGTCACTCTTCTCTGCTGTTTCATGTTGGCACTCTTCTCTGCTGTTTCATGTTGTCACCCTTCTCTGCTGTTTCATGTCGTCACCCTTCTCTGCTGTTTCATGTCGTCACTCTTCTCTTCTGTTTCATGTCGTCACTCTTCTCTGCTGTTTCATGTCGTCACTCTTCTCTGCTGTTTCATGTTGTCATCTTCTCTGCTGTTTCATGTCGTCACTCTTCTCTGCTGTTTCATGTTGTCATCTTCTCTGCTGTTTCATGTTGCCACTCTTCTCTGCTGTTTCACGTTGTCACCCTTCTCTGCTGTTTCATGTTGTCACCCTTCTCTGCTGTTTCATGTTGTCACTCTTCTCTGCTGTTTCATGTTGTCACTCGTCTCTGCTGTTTCATGTTGTCACTCTTGTCTGCTGTTTCATGTCGTCACTCTTCTCTGCTGTTTCATGTTGTCACTCTTCTCTGCTGTTTCATGTTGTCACTCTTCTCTGCTGTTTCATGTCGTCACTCTTCTCTGCTGTTTCATGTTGTCACTCTTCTCTGCTGTTTCATGTCGTCACTCTTCTCTGCTGTTTCATGTTGTCACCCTTCTCTGCTGTTTCATGTTGTCACTCTTCTCTGCTGTTTCATGTTGTCACCCTTCTCTGCTGTTTCATGTTGTCACTCTTCTCTGCTGTTTCATGTTGTCACTCTTCTCTGCTGTTTCATGTTTTCAGTCTTCTCTGCTGTTTCATGTCGTCACTCTTCTCTGCTGTTTCATGTTGTCACTATTCTCTGCTGTTTCATGTCGTCACTCTTCTCTGCTGTTTCATGTTGTCACCCTTCTCTGCTGTTTCATGTTTTCACCCTTCTCTGCTGTTTCATGTTGTCACCCTTCTCTGCTGTTTCATGTTGTCACTCTTCTCTGCTGTTTCATGTTGTCACTATTCTCTGCTGTTTCATGTCGTCACTCTTCTCTGCTGTTTCATGTTGTCACCCTTCTCTGCTGTTTAATGTTGTCACCCTTCTCTGCTGTTTCATGTTGTCACTCTTCTCTGCTGTTTCATGTCGTCACTCTTCTCTGCTGTTTCATGTTGTCACCCTTCTCTGCTGTTTCATGTTGTCACCCTTCTCTGCTGTTTCATGTTGTAACTCTTCTCTGCAGTTTCATGGTGTCACCCTTCTCTGCTGTTTCATGTTGTCACTCTTCTCTGCTGTTTCATGTTGTCACTCTTCTCTGCTGTTTCATGTTGTCACTCTTCTCTGCTGTTTCATGTCGTCACTCTTCTCTGCTGTTTCATGTTGTCACTCTTCTCTGCTGTTTCATGTCGTCACTCTTCTCTGCTGTTTCATGTCTTCACTCTTCTCTGCTGTTTCATGTCTTCACTCTTCTCTGCTGTTTCATGTTGTCACCCTTCTCTGCTGTTAATGTCGTCACTCTTCTCTGCTGTTTCATGTTGTCACTCTTCTCTGCTGTTTCATGTCGTCACTCTTCTCTGCTGTTTCATGTTGTCACTCTTCTCTGCTGTTTCATGTCGTCACTCTTCTCTGCTGTTTCATGTTGTCACTCTTCTCTGCTGTTTCATGTCGTCACTCTTCTCTGCTGTTTCATGTCGTCACTCTTCTCTGCTGTTTCATGTCGTCACTCTTCTTTGCTGTTTCATGTCTTCACTCTTCTCTGCTGTTTCATGTTGTCACTCTTCTCTGCAGTTTCATGTCGTCACTCTTCTTTGCTGTTTCATGTCGTCACTCTTCTTTGCTGTTTCATGTCGTCACTCTTCTCTGCTTTTTCATGTTGTCACCCTTCTCTGCTGTTTCATGTTGTCACTCTTCTCTGCTGTTTCATGTTGTCACTCTTCTCTGCTGTTTCATGTCGTCACTCTTCTCTGCTGTTTCATGTTGTCACCCTTCTCTGCTGTTTCATGTCGTCACTCTTCTCTGCTGTTTCATGTCGTCACTCTTCTCTGCTGTTTCATGTCGTCACCCTTCTCTGCTGTTTCATGTTGTCACTCTACTCTGCTGTTTCTTGTTGTCACCCTTCTCTGCTGTTTCATGTTGTCACTCTTCTCTGCTGTTTCATGTTGTCACTCTTCTCTGCCGTTTCATGTCGTCACTCTTCTCTGCCGTTTCATGTCGTCACCCTTCTCTGCTGTTTCATGTCGTCACTCTTCTCTGCTGTTTCATGTTGTCACTCTTCTCTGCTGTTTCATGTTGTCACTCTTCTCTTCTGTTTCATGTCGTCACTCTTCTCTGCTGTTTCATGTTATCACTCTTCTCTGCTGTTTCATGTTGTCACCCTTCTCTGCTGTTTCATGTTGTCACTCTTCTCTGCTGTTTCATGTTGTCACTCTTCTCTGCTGTTTCATGTTGTCACTCTTCTCTGCTGTTTCATGTTGTCACTCTTCTCTGCTGTTTCATGTCGTCACTCTTCTCTGCTGTTTCATGTTGTCACTCTTCTCTGCTGTTTCATGTCGTCACTCTTCTCTGCTGTTTCATGTCGTCACTCTTATCTGCTGTTTCATGTTGTCACTCTTCTCTGCTGTTTCATGTCTTCACTCTTCTCTGCTGTTTCATGTTGTCACTCTTCTCTGCTGTTTCATGTCGTCACTCTTCTCTGCTGTTTCATGTTGTCACTCTTCTCTGCTGTTTCATGTCGTCACTCTTCTCTGCTGTTTCATGTCGTCACTCTTCTCTGCTGTTTCATGTCGTCACTCTTCTCTGCTGTTTCATGTCGTCACTCTTCTCTGCTGTTTCATGTCGTCACTCTTCTTTGCTGTTTCATGTCGTCACTCTTCTCTGCTGTTTCATGTTGTCACTCTTCTCTGCTGTTTCATGTCGTCACTCTTCTTTGCTGTTTCATGTCGTCACTTTTCTTTGCTGTTTCATGTCGTCACTCTTCTCTGCTGTTTCATGTTGTCACCCTTCTCTGCTGTTTCATGTTGTCACTCTTCTCTGCTGTTTCATGTTGTCACCCTTCTCTGCTGTTTCATGTTGTCACCCTTCTCTGCTGTTTCATGTTGTCACTCTTCTCTGCTGTTTCATGTTGTCACTCTTCTCTGCTGTTTCATGTCGTCACTCTTCTCTGCTGTTTCATGTTGTCACCCTTCTCTGCTGTTTCATGTCGTCACTCTTCTCTGCTGTTTCATGTCGTCACTCTTCTCTGCTGTTTCATGTCGTCACCCTTCTCTGCTGTTTCATGTTGTCACTCTTCTCTGCTGTTTCTTGTTGTCACCCTTCTCTGCTGTTTCATGTTGTCACTCTTCTCTGCTGTTTCATGTTGTCACTCTTCTCTGCCGTTTCATGTCGTCACTCTTCTCTGCCGTTTCATGTCGTCACCCTTCTCTGCTGTTTCATGTCGTCACTCTTCTCTGCTGTTTCATGTTGTCACTCTTCTCTGCTGTTTCATGTTGTCACTCTTCTCTTCTCTTTCATGTCGTCACTCTTCTCTGCTGTTTCATGTCGTCACTCTTCTCTGCTGTTTCATGGTGTCACTCTTCTCTGCTGTTTCATGTTGTCACCCTTCTCAGCTGTATCATGTTGTCACTCTTCTCTGCTGTTTCATGTTGTCACTCTTCTCTGCTGTTTCTTGTTGTCACTCTTCTCTGCTGTTTCTTGTTGTCACTCTTCTCTGCTGTTTCATGTTGTCACTCTTCTCTGCTGTTTCATGTTGTCACCCTTCTCTGCTGTTTCATGTTGTCACTCTTCTCTGCTGTTTCATGTTGTCACCCTTCTCTGCTGTTTCCTGTTGTCACTCTTCTCTGCTGTTTCATGTTGTCACCCTTCTCTGCTGTTTCATGTTGTCACTCTTCTCTGATGTTTCATGTTGTCACCCTTCTCTGCTGTTTCATGTTGTCACCCTTCTCTGCTGTGTCATGTTGTCACTCTTCTCTGCTGTTTCATGTTGTCACTCTTCTCTGCTGTTTCATGTTGTCAATCTTCTCTGCTTTTCATGTTGTCACTCTTCTCTGCTGTTTCATGTTGTCACTCTTCTCTGCTGTTTCATGTCGTCACTCTTCTCTGCTGTTTCATGTTGTCACTATTCTCTGCTGTTTCATGTCGTCACTCATCTCTGCTGTTTCATGTTGTCACCCTTCTCTGCTGTTTCATGTTGTCACTCTTCTCTGCTGTTTCTTGTTGTCACCTTTCTCTGCTGTTTCATTTTGTCACTCTTCTCTGCTGTTTCATGTTGTCACCCTTCTCTGCTGTTTCATGTTGTCACCCTTCTCTGCAGTTTCATGTCGTCACTCTTCTTTGCTGTTTCATGTCGTCACTCTTCTTTGCTGTTTCATGTCGTCACTCTTCTCTGCTGTTTCATGTTGTCACTCTTCTCTTCTGTTTCATGTCGTCACTCTTCTCTGCTGTTTCATGTCGTCACTCTTCTCTGCTGTTTCATGTCGTCACCCTTCTCTGCTGTTTCATGTTGTCACTCTTCTCTGCTGTTTCTTGTTGTCACCCTTCTCTGCTGTTTCATGTTGTCACTCTTCTCTGCTGTTTCATGTTGTCACTCTTCTCTGCCGTTTCATGTCGTCACTCTTCTCTGCCGTTTCATGTCGTCACCCTTCTCTGCTGTTACATGTCGTCACTCTTCTCTGCTGTTTCATGTTGTCACTCTTCTCTGCTGTTTCATGTTGTCACTTTTCTCTTCTGTTTCATGTCGTCACTCTTCTCTGCTGTTTCATGTCGTCACTCTTCTCTGCTGTTTCATGGTGTCACTCTTCTCTGCTGTTTCATGTTGTCACCCTTCTCAGCTGTTTCATGTTGTCACTCTTCTCTGCTGTTTCATGTTGTAACTCTTCTCTGCTGTTTCTTGTTGTCACTCTTCTCTGCTGTTTCATGTTATCACTCTTCTCTGCTGTTTCATGTTGTCACCCTTCTCTGCTGTTTCATGTTGTCACTCTTCTCTGCTGTTTCATGTTGTCACTCTTCTCTGCTGTTTCATGTTTTCACTCTTCTCTGCTGTTTCATGTTGTCACTCTTCTCTGCTGTTTCATGTTGTCACTCTTCTCTGCTGTTTCATGTTGTCACTCTTCTCTGCTGTTTCATGTCGTCACTCTTCTCTGCTGTTTCATGTTGTCACTCTTCTCTGCTGTTTCATGTCGTCACTCTTCTCTGCTGTTTCATGTCGTCACTCTTATCTGCTGTTTCATGTTGTCACTCTTCTCTGCTGTTTCATGTCTTCACTCTTCTCTGCTGTTTCATGTTGTCACCCTTCTCTGCTGTTAATGTCGTCACTCTTCTCTGCTGTTTCATGTTGTCACTCTTCTCTGCTGTTTCATGTTGTCACCCTTCTCTGCTGTTTCATGTTGTCACTCTTCTCTGCTGTTTCATGTTGTCACCCTTCTCTGCTGTTTCATGTTGTCACCCTTCTCTGCTGTTTCATGTTGTCACTCTTCTCTGCTGTTTCATGTTGTCACTCTTCTCTGCTGTTTCATGTCGTCACTCTTCTCTGCTGTTTCATGTTGTCACCCTTCTCTGCTGTTTCATGTCGTCACTCTTCTCTGCTGTTTCATGTCGTCACTCTTCTCTGCTGTTTCATGTCGTCACCCTTCTCTGCTGTTTCATGTTGTCACTCTTCTCTGCTGTTTCTTGTTGTCACCCTTCTCTGCTGTTTCATGTTGTCACTCTTCTCTGCTGTTTCATGTTGTCACTCTTCTCTGCCGTTTCATGTCGTCACTCTTCTCTGCCGTTTCATGTCGTCACCCTTCTCTGCTGTTTCATGTCGTCACTCTTCTCTGCTGTTTCATGTTGTCACTCTTCTCTGCTGTTTCATGTTGTCACTCTTCTCTTCTCTTTCATGTCGTCACTCTTCTCTGCTGTTTCATGTCGTCACTCTTCTCTGCTGTTTCATGGTGTCACTCTTCTCTGCTGTTTCATGTTGTCACCCTTCTCAGCTGTATCATGTTGTCACTCTTCTCTGCTGTTTCATGTTGTCACTCTTCTCTGCTGTTTCTTGTTGTCACTCTTCTCTGCTGTTTCTTGTTGTCACTCTTCTCTGCTGTTTCATGTTGTCACTCTTCTCTGCTGTTTCATGTTGTCACCCTTCTCTGCTGTTTCATGTTGTCACTCTTCTCTGCTGTTTCATGTTGTCACCCTTCTCTGCTGTTTCCTGTTGTCACTCTTCTCTGCTGTTTCATGTTGTCACCCTTCTCTGCTGTTTCATGTTGTCACTCTTCTCTGATGTTTCATGTTGTCACCCTTCTCTGCTGTTTCATGTTGTCACCCTTCTCTGCTGTGTCATGTTGTCACTCTTCTCTGCTGTTTCATGTTGTCACTCTTCTCTGCTGTTTCATGTTGTCAATCTTCTCTGCTTTTCATGTTGTCACTCTTCTCTGCTGTTTCATGTTGTCACTCTTCTCTGCTGTTTCATGTCGTCACTCTTCTCTGCTGTTTCATGTTGTCACTATTCTCTGCTGTTTCATGTCGTCACTCATCTCTGCTGTTTCATGTTGTCACCCTTCTCTGCTGTTTCATGTTGTCACTCTTCTCTGCTGTTTCTTGTTGTCACCTTTCTCTGCTGTTTCATTTTGTCACTCTTCTCTGCTGTTTCATGTTGTCACCCTTCTCTGCTGTTTCATGTTGTCACCCTTCTCTGCAGTTTCATGTCGTCACTCTTCTTTGCTGTTTCATGTCGTCACTCTTCTTTGCTGTTTCATGTCGTCACTCTTCTCTGCTGTTTCATGTTGTCACTCTTCTCTTCTGTTTCATGTCGTCACTCTTCTCTGCTGTTTCATGTCGTCACTCTTCTCTGCTGTTTCATGTCGTCACCCTTCTCTGCTGTTTCATGTTGTCACTCTTCTCTGCTGTTTCTTGTTGTCACCCTTCTCTGCTGTTTCATGTTGTCACTCTTCTCTGCTGTTTCATGTTGTCACTCTTCTCTGCCGTTTCATGTCGTCACTCTTCTCTGCCGTTTCATGTCGTCACCCTTCTCTGCTGTTACATGTCGTCACTCTTCTCTGCTGTTTCATGTTGTCACTCTTCTCTGCTGTTTCATGTTGTCACTTTTCTCTTCTGTTTCATGTCGTCACTCTTCTCTGCTGTTTCATGTCGTCACTCTTCTCTGCTGTTTCATGGTGTCACTCTTCTCTGCTGTTTCATGTTGTCACCCTTCTCAGCTGTTTCATGTTGTCACTCTTCTCTGCTGTTTCATGTTGTAACTCTTCTCTGCTGTTTCTTGTTGTCACTCTTCTCTGCTGTTTCATGTTATCACTCTTCTCTGCTGTTTCATGTTGTCACCCTTCTCTGCTGTTTCATGTTGTCACTCTTCTCTGCTGTTTCATGTTGTCACTCTTCTCTGCTGTTTCATGTTTTCACTCTTCTCTGCTGTTTCATGTTGTCACTCTTCTCTGCTGTTTCATGTTGTCACTCTTCTCTGCTGTTTCATGTTGTCACTCTTCTCTGCTGTTTCATGTCGTCACTCTTCTCTGCTGTTTCATGTTGTCACTCTTCTCTGCTGTTTCATGTCGTCACTCTTCTCTGCTGTTTCATGTCGTCACTCTTATCTGCTGTTTCATGTTGTCACTCTTCTCTGCTGTTTCATGTCTTCACTCTTCTCTGCTGTTTCATGTTGTCACCCTTCTCTGCTGTTAATGTCGTCACTCTTCTCTGCTGTTTCATGTTGTCACTCTTCTCTGCTGTTTCATGTCGTCACTCTTCTCTGCTGTTTCATGTTGTCACTCTTCTCTGCTGTTTCATGTCGTCACTCTTCTCTGCTGTTTCATGTCGTCACTCTTCTCTGCTGTTTCATGTCGTCACTCTTCTCTGCTGTTTCATGTCGTCACTCTTCTCAGCTGTTTCATGTCGTCACTCTTCTTTGCTGTTTCATGTCGTCACTCTTCTCTGCTGTTTCATGTTGTCACTCTTCTCTGCTGTTTCATGTCGTCACTCTTCTTTGCTGTTTCATGTCGTCACTTTTCTTTGCTGTTTCATGTCGTCACTCTTCTCTGCTGTTTCATGTTGTCACCCTTCTCTGCTGTTTCATGTTGTCACTCTTCTCTGCTGTTTCATGTTGTCACCCTTCTCTGCTGTTTCATGTTGTCACTCTTCTCTGCTGTTTCATGTTGTCACTCTTCTCTGCTGTTTCATGTCGTCACTCTCCTCTGCTGTTTCATGTTGTCACCCTTCTCTGCTGTTTCATGTCGTCACTCTTCTCTGCTGTTTCATGTCGTCACTCTTCTCTGCTGTTTCATGTCGTCACCCTTCTCTGCTGTGTCATGTTGTCACTCTTCTCTGCTGTTTCTTGTTGTCACCCTTCTCTGCTGTTTCATGTTGTCACTCTTCTCTGCTGTTTCATGTTGTCACTCTTCTCTGCCGTTTCATGTCGTCACTCTTCTCTGCCGTTTCATGTCGTCACCCTTCTCTGCCGTTTCATGTCGTCACCCTTCTCTGCTGTTTCATGTCGTCACTCTTCTCTGCTGTTTCATGTTGTCACTCTTCTCTGCTGTTTCATGTGGTCACTCTTCTCTTCTGTTTCATGTCGTCACTCTTCTCTGCTGTTTCATGTCGTCACTCTTCTCTGCTGTTTCATGGTGTCACTCTTCTCTGCTGTTTCATGTTGTCACCCTTCTCAGCTGTTTCATGTTGTCACTCTTCTCTGCTGCTTCATGTTGTCACTCTTCTCTGCTGTTTCTTGTTGTCACTCTTCTCTGCTGTTTCTTGTTGTCACTCTTCTCTGCTGTTTCATGTTGTCACTCTTCTCTGCTGTTTCATGTTGTCACTCTTCTCTGCTGTTTCATGTTGTCACCCTTCTCTGCTGTTTCATGTTGTCACTCTTCTCTGCTGTTTAATGTTGTCACCCTTCTCTGCTGTTTCCTGTTGTCACTCTTCTCTGCTGTTTCATGTTGTCACCCTTCTCTGCTGTTTCATGTTGTCACTCTTCTCTGATGTTTCATGTTGTCACCCTTCTCTGCTGTTTCATGTTGTCACCCTTCTCTGCTGTGTCATGTTGTCACTCTTCTCTGCTGTTTCATGTTGTCACTCTTCTCTGCTGTTTCATGTTGTCAATCTTCTCTGCTTTTCATGTTGTCACTCTTCTCTGCTGTTTCATGTTGTCACTCTTCTCTGCTGTTTCATGTCGTCACTCTTCTCTGCTGTTTCATGTTGTCACTATTCTCTGCTGTTTCATGTCGTCACTCATCTCTGCTGTTTCATGTTGTCACCCTTCTCTGCTGTTTCATGTTGTCACTCTTCTCTGCTGTTTCTTGTTGTCACCCTTCTCTGCTTTTTCATTTTGTCACTCTTCTCTGCTGTTTCATGTTGTCACCCTTCTCTGCTGTTTCATGTTGTCACCCTTCTCTGCTGTTTCATGTTGTCACTCTTCTCTGCTGTTTCATGTTGTCACTCGTCTCTGCTGTTTCATGTCGTCGCTCTTGTCTGCTTTTTCATGTCGTCACTCTTCTCTGCTGTTTCATGTTGTCACTCTTCTCTGCTGTTTCATGTTGTCACTCTTCTCTGCTGTTTCATGTTGTCACTCTTCTCTGCTGTTTCATGTCGTCACTCTTCTCTGCTGTTTCATGTTGTCACTATTCTCTGCTGTTTCATGTCGTCACTCTTCTCTGCTGTTTCATGTTGTCACCCTTCTCTGCTTTTTCATGTTGTCACTCTTCTCTGCTGTTTCTTGTTGTCACCCTTCTCTGCAGTTTCATGTTGTCACTCTTCTCTGCTGTTTCATGTTGTCACTCTTCTCTGCTGTTTCATGTTATCACTCTTCTCTGCTGTTTCATGTTGTCACCCTTCTCTGCTGTTTCATGTTGTCACCCTTCTCTCCTGTTTCATGTTGTCACTCTTCTTTGCTGTTTCATGTTGTCACTCTTCTCTGCTGTTTCATGTCGTCACTCTTCTCTGCTGTTTCATGTTGTCACTCTTCTCTGCTGTTTCATGTTGTCACTCTTCTCTGCTGTTTCATGTCGTCACTCTTCTCTGCTGTTTCATGTTGTCACTCTTCTCTGCTGTTTCATGTTGTCACTCTTCTCTGCTGTTTCATGTTGTCACTCTTCTCTGTTGGTTCATGTCGTCACTCTTCTCTGCTCTTTCATGTTGTCACCCTTCTCTGCTGTTTCATGTTGTCACTCTTCTCTGCTGTTTCATGTTGTCACTCTTCTCTGCTGTTTCATGTCGTCACTCTTCTCTGCTGTTTCATGTCGTAACTCTTCTCTGCTGTTTCATGTCGTCACTCTTCTCTGCTGTTTCATGTCGTCACTCTTCTCTGCTGTTTCATGTCGTCACTCTTCTTTGCTGTTTCATGTCGTCACTATTCTCTGCTGTTTCATGTCGTCACCCTTCTCTGCTGTTTCATGTCGTCACTCTTCTCTGCTGTTTCATGTTGTCACTCTTCTCTGCTGTTTCATGTTGTCACTCTTCTCTGCTGTTTCATGTTGTCACTCTTCTCTGCTGTTTCATGTCGTCACTCTTCTCTGCTGTTTCATGTCGTCACTCTTCTCTGCTGTTTCATGTCGTCACTCTTCTCTGCTGTTTCATGTTGTCACTATTCTCTGCTGTTTCATGTCGTCACTCTTCTCTGCTGTTTCATGTTGTCACCCTTCTCTGCTGTTTCATGTTGTCACTCTTCTCTGCTGTTTCTTGTTGTCACCCTTCTCTGCAGTTTCATGTTGTCACTCTTCTCTGCTGTTTCATGTTGTCACTCTTCTCTGCTGTTTCATGTTATCACTCTTCTCTGCTGTTTCATGTTGTCACCCTTCTCTGCTGTTTCATGTTGTCACCCTTCTCTGCTGTTTCATGTTGTCACTCTTCTCTGCTGTTTCATGTCGTCACTCTTCTCTGCTGTTTCATGTCGTCACTCTTCTCTGCTGTTTCATGTTGTCACTCTTCTCTGCTGTTTCATGTCGTCACTCTTCTCTGCTGTTTCATGTCGTCACTCTTCTCTGCTGTTTCATGTCGTAACTCTTCTCTGCTGTTTCATGTCGTCACTCTTCTCTGCTGTTTCATGTCGTCACTCTTCTCTGCTGTTTCATGTCGTCACTCTTCTTTGCTGTTTCATGTCGTCACTATTCTCTGCTGTTTCATGTCGTCACCCTTCTCTGCTGTTTCATGTCGTCACTCTTCTCTGCTGTTTCATGTTGTCACTCTTCTCTGCTGTTTCATGTTGTCACTCTTCTCTGCTGTTTCATGTTGTCACTCTTCTCTGCTGTTTCATGTCGTCACTCTTCTCTGCTGTTTCATGTCGTCACTCTTCTCTGCTGTTTCATGTCGTCACTCTTCTCTGCTGTTTCATGTTGTCACTATTCTCTGCTGTTTCATGTCGTCACTCTTCTCTGCTGTTTCATGTTGTCACCCTTCTCTGCTGTTTCATGTTGTCACTCTTCTCTGCTGTTTCTTGTTGTCACCCTTCTCTGCAGTTTCATGTTGTCACTCTTCTCTGCTGTTTCATGTTGTCACTCTTCTCTGCTGTTTCATGTTATCACTCTTCTCTGCTGTTTCATGTTGTCACCCTTCTCTGCTGTTTCATGTTGTCACCCTTCTCTGCTGTTTCATGTTGTCACTCTTCTCTGCTGTTTCATGTCGTCACTCTTCTCTGCTGTTTCATGTCGTCACTCTTCTCTGCTGTTTCATGTTGTCACTCTTCTCTGCTGTTTCATGTCGTCACTCTTCTCTGTTGTTTCATGCCGTCACTCTTCTCTGCTCTTTCATGTTGTCACTCTTCTCTGTTGTTTCATGTCGTCACTCTTCTCTGCTCTTTCATGTTGTCACCCTTCTCTGCTGTTTCATGTTGTCACTCTTCTCTGCTGTTTCATGTTGTCACTCTTCTCTGCTGTTTCATGTCGTCACTCTTCTCTGCTGTTTCATGTCGTAACTCTTCTCTGCTGTTTCATGTCGTCACTCTTCTCTGCTGTTTCATGTCGTCACTCTTCTCTGCTGTTTCATGTCGTCACTCTTCTTTGCTGTTTCATGTCGTCACTATTCTCTGCTGTTTCATGTCGTCACCCTTCTCTGCTGTTTCATGTTGTCACTCTTCTCTGCTGTTTCATGTTGTCACTCTTCTCTGCTGTTTCATGTTGTCACTCTTCTCTGCTGTTTCATGTTGTCACTCTTCTCTGCTGTTTCATGTTGTCACTCTTCTCTGCTGTTTCATGTCGTCACTCTTCTCTGCTGTTTCTTGTCGTCACTCTTCTCTGCTTTTTCATGTTGTCACTATTCTCTGCTGTTTCATGTCGTCACTCTTCTCTGCTGTTTCATGTTGTCACCCTTCTCTGCTGTTTCATGTTGTCACTCTTCTCTGCTGTTTCTTGTTGTCACCCTTCTCTGCTGTTTCATGTTGTCACTCTTCTCTGCTGTTTCATGTTGTCACTCTTCTCTGCTGTTTCATGTTATCACTCTTCTCTGCTGTTTCATGTTGTCACCCTTCTCTGCTGTTTCATGTTGTCACCCTTCTCTGCTGTTTCATGTCGTCACTCTTCTCTGCTGTTTCATGTCGTCACTCTTCTCTGCTGTTTCATGTTGTCACTCTTCTCTGCTGTTTCATGTCGTCACTCTTCTCTGCTGTTTCATGTCGTCACTCTTCTCTGCTGTTTCATGTTGTCACTCTTCTCTGCTGTTTCATGTCATCACTCTTCTCTGCTGTTTCATGTTTTCACTCTTCTCTGCTGTTTCATGTTGTCAATCTTCTCTGTTGTTTCATGTCGTCACTCTTCTCTGCTCTTTCATGTTGTCACTCTTCTCTGCTGTTTCATGTTGTCACTCTTCTCTGCTGTTTCATGTTGTCACTCTTCTCTGCTGTTTCATGTTGTCACTCTTCTCTGCTGTTTCATGTTGTCACTCTTCTCTGCTGTTTCATGTCGTCACCCTTCTCTGCTGTTTAATGTCGTCACCCTTCTCTGCTGTTTCATGTCGTCATTCTTCTCTGCTGTTTCATGTCGTCACTCTTCTCTGCTGTTTCATGTCGTCACCCTTCTCTGCTGTTTCATGTCGTCACTCTTCTCTGCTGTTTTGTGTTGTCACTCTTCTCTGCTGTTTCATGTTGTCACCCTTCTCTGCTGTTTCATGTTGTCACTCTTCTCTGCTGTTTCATGTTGTCACTCTTCTCTGCTGTTTCATGTTGTCACTCTTCTCTGCTGTTTCATGTTGTCACTCTTCTCTGCTGTTTCATGTTGTCACTCTTCTCTGCTGTTTCATGTCGTCACCCTTCTCTGCTGTTTCATGTCGTCACTCTTCTCTGCTGTTTCATGTCGTCACTCTTCTCTGCTGTTTCATGTCGTCACTCTTCTCTGCTGTTTCATGTTGTCACTCTTCTCTGCTGTTTCATGTTGTCACTCTTCTCTGCTGTTTCATGTTTTCACTCTTCTCTGCTGTTTCATGTCGTCACTCTTCTCTGCTGTTTCATGTCGTCACTCTTCTATGCTGTTTCATGTTGTCACTCTTCTCTGCTGTTTCATGTCGTCACTCTTCTATGCTGTTTCATGTTGTCACTCTTCTCTGCTGTTTCATGTTGTCACTCTTCTCTGCTGTTTCATGTTGTCACCCTTCTCTGCTGTTTCATGTTGTCACTCTTCTCTGCTGTTTCATGTTGTCACCCTTCTCTGCTGTTTCATGTTGTCACTCTTCTCTGCTGTTTCATGTTGTCACTCTTCTCTGCTGTTTCATGTTGTCACTCTTCTCTGCTGTTTCATGTCGTCACTCTTCTCTGCTGTTTCATGTTGTCACCCTTCTCTGCTGTTTCATGTTGTCACTCTTCTCTGCTGTTTCATGTTGTCACTCTTCACTCTTCTCTGCTGTTTCATGTCGTCACCCTTCTCTGCTGTTTCATATCGTCACTCTTCTCTGCTGTTTCATGTCGTCACTCTTCTCTGCTGTTTCATGTTGTCATTCTTCTCTGCTGTTTCATGTTGTCACTCTTCTCTGCTGTTTCATGTTGTCACCCTTCTCTGCTGTTTCATGTTGTCACTCTTCTCTGCTGTTTCATGTTGTCACTCTTCTCTGCTGTTTCATGTTGTCACTCTTCTCTGCTGTTTCATGTCGTCACTCTTCTCTGCTGTTTACGGTTGTCACTCTTCTCTGCTGTTTCATGTTGTCACTCTTCTCTGCTGTTTCATGTCGTCACTCTTCTCTGCTGTTTCATGTTGTCACTCTTCTCTGCTGTTTCATGTTGTCACTCTTCTCTGCTGTTTCATGTTGTCACCCTTCTCTGCTGTTTCATGTTGTCACTCTTCTCTGCTGTTTCATGTTGTCACCCTTCTCTGCTGTTTCATGTTGTCACTCTTCTCTGCTGTTTCATGTTGTCACTCTTCTCTGCTGTTTCATGTTGTCACTCTTCTCTGCTGTTTCATGTCGTCACTCTTCTCTGCTGTTTCATGTTGTCACTCTTCTCTGCTGTTTCATGTTGTCACTCTTCTCTGCTGTTTCATGTTGTCACTCTTCTCTGCTGTTTCATGTTGTCACTCTTCTCTGCTGTTTCATGTTGTCACCCTTCTCTGCTGTTTCATGTTGTCACCCTTCTCTGCTGTTTCATGTTGTCACTCTTCTCAGCCTGTTTCTTGTTGTCACCCTTCTCTGCAGTTTCCTGTTGTCACTCTTCTCTGCTGTTTCATGTTGTCACTCTTCTCTGCTGTTTCATGTCGTCACTCTTCTCTGCTGTTTCATGTTTTCACTCTTCTCTGCTGTTTCATGTCGTCACTCTTCTCTGCTGTTTCATGTTGTCACTATTCTCTGCTGTTTCATGTCGTCACTCTTCTCTGCTGTTTCATGTCGTCACTCTTCTCTGCTGTTTCATGTTGTCACTCTTCTCTGCTGTTTCATGTTGTCACTCTTCTCTGCTGTTTCATGTTGTCACCCTTCTCTGCTGTTTCATGTTGTCACCCTTCTCTGCTGTTTCATGTTGTCACTCTTCTCTGCTGTTTCATGTTGTCACCCTTCTCTGCTGTTTCATGTTGTCACTCTTCTCTGCTGTTTCATGTTGTCACCCTTCTCTGCTGTTTCATGTTGTCACCCTTCTCTGCTGTTTCATGTTGTCACTCTTCTCTGCTGTTTCATGGTGTCACTCTTCTCTGCTGTTTCATGTTGTCACTCTTCTCTGCTGTTTCTTGTTGTCACTCTTCTCTGCATTTTCAGGTTGTCACTCTTCTCTGCTGTTTCATGTTGTCACCCTTCTCTGCTGTTTCATGTTGTCACTCTTCTCTGCTGTTTTATGTTGTCACCCTTCTCTGCTGTTTCATGTTGTCACTCTTCTCTGCTGTTTCATGTTGTCACCTTTCTCTGCTGTTTCATGTTGTCACTCTTCTCTGATGTTTCATGTTGTCACTCTTCTCTGCTGTTTCATGTTGTCACTCTTCTCTGCTGTTTCATGTTGTCACCCTTTCCTCTTGTTTCATGTTGTCACCCTTTCCTCTTGTTTCATGTTTTCACTCTTCTCTGCTGTTTCATGTCGTCACTCTTCTCTGCTGTTTCATGTCGTCACTCTTCTATGCTGTTTCATGTTGTCACTCTTCTCTGCTGTTTCATGTCGTCACTCTTCTATGCTGTTTCATGTTGTCACTCTTCTCTGCTGTTTCATGTTGTCACTCTTCTCTGCTGTTTCATGTTGTCACCCTTCTCTGCTGTTTCATGTTGTCACTCTTCTCTGCTGTTTCATGTTGTCACCCTTCTCTGCTGTTTCATGTTGTCACTCTTCTCTGCTGTTTCATGTTGTCACTCTTCTCTGCTGTTTCATGTTGTCACTCTTCTCTGCTGTTTCATGTCGTCACTCTTCTCTGCTGTTTCATGTTGTCACCCTTCTCTGCTGTTTCATGTTGTCACTCTTCTCTGCTGTTTCATGTTGTCACTCTTCACTCTTCTCTGCTGTTTCATGTCGTCACCCTTCTCTGCTGTTTCATATCGTCACTCTTCTCTGCTGTTTCATGTCGTCACTCTTCTCTGCTGTTTCATGTTGTCATTCTTCTCTGCTGTTTCATGTTGTCACTCTTCTCTGCTGTTTCATGTTGTCACCCTTCTCTGCTGTTTCATGTTGTCACTCTTCTCTGCTGTTTCATGTTGTCACTCTTCTCTGCTGTTTCATGTTGTCACTCTTCTCTGCTGTTTCATGTCGTCACTCTTCTCTGCTGTTTACGGTTGTCACTCTTCTCTGCTGTTTCATGTTGTCACTCTTCTCTGCTGTTTCATGTCGTCACTCTTCTCTGCTGTTTCATGTTGTCACTCTTCTCTGCTGTTTCATGTTGTCACTCTTCTCTGCTGTTTCATGTTGTCACCCTTCTCTGCTGTTTCATGTTGTCACTCTTCTCTGCTGTTTCATGTTGTCACCCTTCTCTGCTGTTTCATGTTGTCACTCTTCTCTGCTGTTTCATGTTGTCACTCTTCTCTGCTGTTTCATGTTGTCACTCTTCTCTGCTGTTTCATGTCGTCACTCTTCTCTGCTGTTTCATGTTGTCACTCTTCTCTGCTGTTTCATGTTGTCACTCTTCTCTGCTGTTTCATGTTGTCACTCTTCTCTGCTGTTTCATGTTGTCACTCTTCTCTGCTGTTTCATGTTGTCACCCTTCTCTGCTGTTTCATGTTGTCACCCTTCTCTGCTGTTTCATGTTGTCACTCTTCTCAGCCTGTTTCTTGTTGTCACCCTTCTCTGCAGTTTCCTGTTGTCACTCTTCTCTGCTGTTTCATGTTGTCACTCTTCTCTGCTGTTTCATGTCGTCACTCTTCTCTGCTGTTTCATGTTTTCACTCTTCTCTGCTGTTTCATGTCGTCACTCTTCTCTGCTGTTTCATGTTGTCACTATTCTCTGCTGTTTCATGTCGTCACTCTTCTCTGCTGTTTCATGTCGTCACTCTTCTCTGCTGTTTCATGTTGTCACTCTTCTCTGCTGTTTCATGTTGTCACTCTTCTCTGCTGTTTCATGTTGTCACCCTTCTCTGCTGTTTCATGTTGTCACCCTTCTCTGCTGTTTCATGTTGTCACTCTTCTCTGCTGTTTCATGTTGTCACCCTTCTCTGCTGTTTCATGTTGTCACTCTTCTCTGCTGTTTCATGTTGTCACCCTTCTCTGCTGTTTCATGTTGTCACCCTTCTCTGCTGTTTCATGTTGTCACTCTTCTCTGCTGTTTCATGGTGTCACTCTTCTCTGCTGTTTCATGTTGTCACTCTTCTCTGCTGTTTCTTGTTGTCACTCTTCTCTGCATTTTCAGGTTGTCACTCTTCTCTGCTGTTTCATGTTGTCACCCTTCTCTGCTGTTTCATGTTGTCACTCTTCTCTGCTGTTTTATGTTGTCACCCTTCTCTGCTGTTTCATGTTGTCACTCTTCTCTGCTGTTTCATGTTGTCACCTTTCTCTGCTGTTTCATGTTGTCACTCTTCTCTGATGTTTCATGTTGTCACTCTTCTCTGCTGTTTCATGTTGTCACTCTTCTCTGCTGTTTCATGTTGTCACCCTTTCCTCTTGTTTCATGTTGTCACCCTTTCCTCTTGTTTCATGTTGTCACCCTACTCTGCTGTTTCATGTTGTCACTCTTCTCTGCTGTTTCATGTTGTCACCCTTCTCTGCTGTTTCATGTTGTCACCCTTCTCTGCTGTTTCATGTTGTCACTCTTCTCTGCTGTTTCATGTTGTCACCCTTCTCTGCTGTTTCATGTTGTCACTCTTCTCTGCTGTTTCATGTTGTCACTCTTCTCTGCTTTTCATGTTGTCACTCTTCTCTGCTGTTTCATGTTGTCACTCTTCTCTGCTGTTTCATGTCATCACTCTTCTCTGCTCTTTCATGTTGTCAACCTTCACTGCTGTTTCATGTTGTCACTCTTCTCTGCTGTTTCATGTTGTCACCCTTCTCTGCTGTTTCATGTTGTCACTCTTCTCTGCTGTTTCATGTTGTCACCCTTCTCTGCTGTTTCATGTTGTCACTCTTCTCTGCTGTTTCATGTTGTCACCCTTCTCTGCTGTTTCATGTTGTCACTCTTCTCTGCTGTTTCATGTTGTCACTCCTCTCTGCTGTTTCGTGTTTTCACTCTTCTCTGCTTTTCATGTTGTCACCCTTATCTGCTGTTTCATGTTGTCACTCTTCACTGCTGTTTCATGTTGTCACCCTTCTCTGCTTTTTCATGTTGTCACTCTTCTCTGCTGTTTCATGTCGTCACTCTTCTCTGCTGTTTCATGGTGTCACTCTTCTCTGCTGTTTCATGTTGTCACCCTTCTCTGCTGTTTCTTGTTGTCACTTTTCTCTGCAGTTTCATGTTGTCACTCTTCTCTGCTGTTTCATGTTGTCACCCTTCTCTGCTGTTTCATGTTGTCACTCTTCTCTTCTGTTTCATGTTGTCACCCTTCTCTGCTGTTTCATGTTGTCACTCTTCTCTGCTGTTTCATGTTGTCACCCTTCTCTGCTGTTTTATGTTGTCACTCTTCTCTGCTGTTTCATGTTGTCACCCTTCTCTGCTGTTTCATGTTG
The DNA here is from genome assembly GCF_043380555.1 of Nothobranchius furzeri. NCBI lineage: Eukaryota > Metazoa > Chordata > Actinopteri > Cyprinodontiformes > Nothobranchiidae > Nothobranchius > Nothobranchius furzeri. The sequence goes on along the minus strand of NC_091758.1, from coordinate 46,180,376 downwards.
TCACTCTTCTCTGCTGTTTCATGTCGTCACTCTTTTCTGCTGTTTCATGTTGTCACTCTTCTCTGCTGTTTCATGTTGTCACTCTTCTCTGCTGTTTCATGTTGTCACCCTTCTCTGCTGTTTCATGTTGTCACTCTTCTCTGCTGTTTCATGTTGTCACTCTTCTCTGCTTTTCATGTTGTCACCATTCTCTGCTGTTTCATGTTGTCACTCTTCTCTGCTGTTTCATGTTGTCACCCTTCTCTGCTGTTTCATGTTGTCACTCCTCTGCTGTTTCATGTCGTCACTCTTCTCTGCTGTTTCATGGTGTCACTCTTCTCTGCTGTTTCATGTTGTCACCCTTCTCTGCTGTTTCATGTTGTCACTCTTCTCTGCTGTTTCATGTTGTCACTCTTCTCTGCTGTTTCTTGTTGTCACTCTTCTCTGCTGTTTCTTGTTGTCACTCTTCTCTGCTGTTCCATGTTGTCACTCTTCTCTGCTGTTTCTTGTTGTCACCCTTTCCTCTTGTTTCATGTTGTCACCCTTCTCTGCTGTTTCATGTTGTCACTCTTCTCTGCTGTTTCATGTTGTCACTCTTCTCTGCTGTTTCATGTTGTCACCCTTCTCTGCTGTTTCATGTCGTCACTCTTCTCTGCTGTTTCATGTCGTCACTCTTCTATGCTGTTTCATGTTGTCACTCTTCTCTGCTGTTTCATGTCGTCACTCTTCTATGCTGTTTCATGTTGTCACTCTTCTCTGCTGTTTCATGTTGTCACTCTTCTCTGCTGTTTCATGTTGTCACCCTTCTCTGCTGTTTCATGTTGTCACTCTTTTCTGCTGTTTCATGTTGTCACCCTTCTCTGCTGTTTCATGTTGTCACTCTTCTCTGCTGTTTCATGTTGTCACTCTTCTCTGCTGTTTCATGTTGTCACTCTTCTCTGCTGTTTCATGTCGTCACTCTTCTCTGCTGTTTCATGTTGTCACCCTTCTCTGCTGTTTCATGTTGTCACTCTTCTCTGCTGTTTCATGTTGTCACTCTTCACTCTTCTCTGCTGTTTCATGTCGTCACCCTTCTCTGCTGTTTCATATCGTCACTCTTCTCTGCTGTTTCATGTTGTCATTCTTCTCTGCTGTTTCATGTTGTCACTCTTCTCTGCTGTTTCATGTTGTCACCCTTCTCTGCTGTTTCATGTTGTCACTCTTCTCTGCTGTTTCATGTTGTCACTCTTCTCTGCTGTTTCATGTTGTCACTCTTCTCTGCTGTTTCATGTCGTCACTCTTCTCTGCTGTTTACGGTTGTCACTATTCTCTGCTGTTTCATGTTGTCACTCTTCTCTGCTGTTTCATGTCGTCACTCTTCTCTGCTGTTTCATGTTGTCACTCTTCTCTGCTGTTTCATGTTGTCACCCTTCTCTGCTGTTTCATGTTGTCACTCTTCTCTGCTGTTTCATGTTGTCAACCTTCTCTGCTGTTTCATGTTGTCACTCTTCTCTGCTGTTTCATGTTGTCACTCTTCTCTGCTGTTTCATGTTGTCACTCTTCTCTGCTGTTTCATGTCGTCACTCTTCTCTGCTGTTTCATGTTGTCACTCTTCTCTGCTGTTTCATGTTGTCACTCTTCTCTGCTGTTTCATGTTGTCACTCTTCTCTGCTGTTTCATGTTGTCACTCTTCTCTGCTGTTTCATGTTGTCACCCTTCTCTGCTGTTTCATGTTGTCACTCTTCTCTGCTGTTTCATGTTGTCACTCTTCTCAGCCTGTTTCTTGTTGTCACCCTTCTCTGCAGTTTCATGTTGTCACTCTTCTCTGCTGTTTCATGTTGTCACTCTTCTCTGCTGTTTCATGTCGTCACTCTTCTCTGCTGTTTCATGTTTTCACTCTTCTCTGCTGTTTCATGTCGTCACTCTTCTCTGCTGTTTCATGTTGTCACTATTCTCTGCTGTTTCATGTCGTCACTCTTCTCTGCTGTTTCATGTCGTCACTCTTCTCTGCTGTTTCATGTTGTCACTCTTCTCTGCTGTTTCATGTTGTCACCCTTTCCTCTTGTTTCATGTTGTCACCCTTCTCTGCTGTTTCATGTTGTCACTCTTCTCTGCTGTTTCATGTTGTCACTCTTCTCTGCTGTTTCATGTTGTCACCCTTCTCTGCTGTTTCATGTCGTCACTCTTCTCTGCTGTTTCATGTCGTCACTCTTCTATGCTGTTTCATGTTGTCACCCTTCTCTGCTGTTTCATGTTGTCACTCTTCTCTGCTGTTTCATGTTGTCACTCTTCTCTGCTGTTTCATGTTGTCACTCTTCTCTGCTGTTTCATGTCGTCACTCTTCTCTGCTGTTTCATGTTGTCACTCTTCTCTGCTGTTTCATGTTGTCACTCTTCTCTGCTGTTTCATGTTGTCACTCTTCACTCTTCTCTGCTGTTTCATGTCGTCACCCTTCTCTGCTGTTTCATATCGTCACTCTTCTCTGCTGTTTCATGTTGTCATTCTTCTCTGCTGTTTCATGTTGTCACTCTTCTCTGCTGTTTCATGTTGTCACCCTTCTCTGCTGTTTCATGTTGTCACTCTTCTCTGCTGTTTCATGTTGTCACTCTTCTCTGCTGTTTCATGTTGTCACTCTTCTCTGCTGTTTCATGTCGTCACTCTTCTCTGCTGTTTACGGTTGTCACTATTCTCTGCTGTTTCATGTTGTCACTCTTCTCTGCTGTTTCATGTCGTCACTCTTCTCTGCTGTTTCATGTTGTCACTCTTCTCTGCTGTTTCATGTTGTCACTCTTCTCTGCTGTTTCATGTTGTCACCCTTCTCTGCTGTTTCATGTTGTCACTCTTCTCTGCTGTTTCATGTTGTCAACCTTCTCTGCTGTTTCATGTTGTCACTCTTCTCTGCTGTTTCATGTTGTCACTCTTCTCTGCTGTTTCATGTTGTCACTCTTCTCTGCTGTTTCATGTCGTCACTCTTCTCTGCTGTTTCATGTTGTCACTCTTCTCTGCTGTTTCATGTTGTCACTCTTCTCTGCTGTTTCATGTTGTCACTCTTCTCTGCTGTTTCATGTTGTCACTCTTCTCTGCTGTTTCATGTTGTCACCCTTCTCTGCTGTTTCATGTTGTCACCCTTCTCTGCTGTTTCATGTTGTCACTCTTCTCAGCCTGTTTCTTGTTGTCACCCTTCTCTGCAGTTTCATGTTGTCACTCTTCTCTGCTGTTTCATGTTGTCACTCTTCTCTGCTGTTTCATGTCGTCACTCTTCTCTGCTGTTTCATGTTTTCACTCTTCTCTGCTGTTTCATGTCATCACTCTTCTCTGCTGTTTCATGTCGTCACTCTTCTCTGCTGTTTCATGTCGTCACTCTTCTCTGCTGTTTCATGTTGTCACTCTTCTCTGCTGTTTCATGTTGTCACTCTTCTCTGCTGTTTCATGTTGTCACCCTTCTCTGCTGTTTCATGTTGTCACCCTTCTCTGCATTTTCATGTTGTCACTCTTCTCTGCTGTTTCATGTTGTCACCCTTCTCTGCTGTTTCATGTTGTCACTCTTCTCTGCTGTTTCATGTTGTCACCCTTCTCTGCTGTTTCATGTTGTCACCCTTCTCTGCTGTTTCATGTTGTCACTCTTCTCTGCTGTTTCATGGTGTCACTCTTCTCTGCTGTTTCATGTTGTCACTCTTCTCTGCTGTTTCTTGTTGTCACTCTTCTCTGCATTTTCAGGTTGTCACTCTTCTCTGCTGTTTCATTTTGTCACCCTTCTCTGCTGTTTCATGTTGTCACTCTTCTCTGCTGTTTTATGTTGTCACCCTTCTCTGCTGTTTCATGTTGTCACTCTTCTCTGCTGTTTCATGTTGTCACCTTTCTCTGCTGTTTCATGTTGTCACTCTTCTCTGATGTTTCATGTTGTCACTCTTCTCTGCTGTTTCATGTTGTCACTCTTCTCTGCTGTTTCATGTTGTCACCCTTTCCTCTTGTTTCATGTTGTCACCCTTTCCTCTTGTTTCATGTTGTCACCCTACTCTGCTGTTTCATGTTGTCACTCTTCTCTGCTGTTTCATGTTGTCACCCTTCTCTGCTGTTTCATGTTGTCACCCTTCTCTGCTGTTTCATGTTGTCACTCTTCTCTGCTGTTTCATGTTGTCACCCTTCTCTGCTGTTTCATGTTGTCACTCTTCTCTGCTGTTTCATGTTGTCACTCTTCTCTGCTGTTTCATGTTGTCACTCTTCTCTGCTTTTCATGTTGTCACTCTTCTCTGCTGTTTCATGTTGTCACTCTTCTCTGCTGTTTCATGTCGTCACTCTTCTCTGCTCTTTCATGTTGTCACCCTTCACTGCTGTTTCATGTTGTCACTCTTCTCTGCTGTTTCATGTTGTCACCCTTCTCTGCTGTTTCATGTTGTCACTCTTCTCTGCTGTTTCATGTTGTCACCCTTCTCTGCTGTTTCATGTTGTCACTCTTCTCTGCTGTTTCATGTTGTCACCCTTCTCTGCTGTTTCATGTTGTCACTCTTCTCTGCTGTTTCATGTTGTCACTCTTCTCTGCTGTTTCGTGTTTTCACTCTTCTCTGCTTTTCATGTTGTCACCCTTCTCTGCTGTTTCATGTTGTCACTCTTCACTGCTGTTTCATGTTGTCACCCTTCTCTGCTGTTTCATGTTGTCACTCTTCTCTGCTGTTTCATGTCGTCACTCTTCTCTGCTGTTTCATGGTGTCACTCTTCTCTGCTGTTTCATGTTGTCACCCTTCTCTACTGTTTCATGTTGTCACTCTTCTCTTCTGTTTCATGTTGTCACCCTTCTCTGCTGTTTCATGTTGTCACTCTTCTCTGCTGTTTCATGTTGTCACCCTTCTCTGCTGTTTTATGTTGTCACTCTTCTCTGCTGTTTCATGTTGTCACCCTTCTCTGCTGTTTCATGTTGTCACTCTTCTCTGCTGTTTCATGTCGTCACTCTTTTCTGCTGTTTCATGTTGTCACTCTTCTCTGCTGTTTCATGTTGTCACTCTTCTCTGCTGTTTCATGTTGTCACCCTTCTCTGCTGTTTCATGTTGTCACTCTTCTCTGCTGTTTCATGTCGTCACTCTTCTCTGCTGTTTCATGTTGTCACTCTTCTCTGCTGTTTCGTGTTTTCACTCTTCTCCGCTTTTCATGTTGTCACCCTTCTCTGCTGTTTCATGTTGTCACTCTTCACTGCTGTTTCATGTTGTCACCCTTCTCTGCTGTTTCATGTTGTCACTCTTCTCTGCTGTTTCATGTCGTCACTCTTCTCTGCAGTTTCATGTTGTCACTCTTCTCTGCTGTTTCATGTTGTCACCCTTCTCTACTGTTTCATGTTGTCACTCTTCTCTTCTGTTTCATGTTGTCACCCTTCTCTGCTGTTTCATGTTGTCACTCTTCTCTGCTGTTTCATGTTGTCACCCTTCTCTGCTGTTTTATGTTGTCACTCTTCTCTGCTGTTTCATGTTGTCACCCTTCTCTGCTGTTTCATGTTGTCACTCTTCTCTGCTGTTTCATGTCGTCACTCTTTTCTGCTGTTTCATGTTGTCACTCTTCTCTGCTGTTTCATGTTGTCACTCTTCTCTGCTGTTTCATGTTGTCACCCTTCTCTGCTGTTTCATGTTGTCACTCTTCTCTGCTGTTTCATGTTGTCACTCTTCTCTGCTTTTCATGTTGTCACCATTCTCTGCTGTTTCATGTTGTCACTCTTCTCTGCTGTTTCATGTTGTCACCCTTCTCTTCTGTTTCATGTTGTCACTCTTCTCTGCTGTTTCATGTCGTCACTCTTCTCTTCTGTTTCATGGTGTCACTCTTCTCTGCTGTTTCATGGTGTCACTCTTCTCTGCTGTTTCATGTTGTCACCCTTCTCTGCTGTTTCATGTTGTCACTCTTCTCTGCTGTTTCATGTTGTCACTCTTCTCTGCTGTTTCTTGTTGTCACTCTTCTCTGCTGTTTCTTGTTGTCACTCTTCTCTGCTGTTTCATGTTGTCACTCTTCTCTGCTGTTTCATGTTGTCACCCTTTCCTCTTGTTTCATGTTGTCACCCTTCTCTGCTGTTTCATGTTGTCACCCTTCTCTGCTGTTTCATGTTGTCACTCTTCTCTGCTGTTTCATGTTTTCAGCCTTCTCTGCTGTTTCATGTTGTCACTCTTCTCTGCTGTTTCATGTTGTCACCCTTCTCTGCTGTTTCATGTTGTCACTCTTCACTCTTCTGTGCTGTTTCATGTCGTCACCCTTCTCTGCTGTTTCATGTCGTCACTCTTCTCTGCTGTTTCATGTCGTCACTCTTCTCTGCTGTTTCATGTCATCTCTATTCTCTGCGGTTTCATGTTGTCATTCTTCTCTGCTGTTTCATGTCGTCACTCTTCTCTGCTGTTTCATGTTGTCACCCTTCTCTGCTGTTTCATGTTGTCACTCTTCTCTGCTGTTTCATGTTGTCACTCTTCTCTGCTGTTTCATGTTGTCACTCTTCTCTGCTGTTTCATGTCGTCACTCTTCTCTGCTGTTTCATGTTGTCACTATTCTCTGCTGTTTCATGTTGTCACTCTTCTCTGCTGTTTCATGTCGTCACTCTTCTCTGCTGTTTCATGTTGTCACTCTTCTCTGCTGTTTCATGTTGTCACTCTTCTCTGCTATTTCATGTTGTCACCCTTCTCTGCTGTTTCATGTTGTCACTCTTCTCTGCTGTTTCATGTTGTCACCCTTCTCTGCTGTTTCATGTTGTCACTCTTCTCTGCTTTTTCATGTTGTCACTCTTCTCTGCTGTTTCATGTTGTCAATATTCTCTGCTGTTTCATGTCGTCACTCTTCTCTGCTGTTTCATGTTGTCACCCTTCTCTGCTGTTTCATGTCATCACTCTTCTCTGCTGTTTCATGTTGTCACTCTTCTCTGCTGTTTCATGTTGTCACTCTTCTCTGCTGTTTCATGTTGTCACTCTTCTCTGCTGTTTCATGTTGTCACTCTTCTCTGCTGTTTCATGTTGTCACCCTTCTCTGCTGTTTCATGTTGTCACCCTTCTCTGCTGTTTCATGTTGTCACTCTTCTCAGCCTGTTTCTTGTTGTCACCCTTCTCTGCAGTTTCATGTTGTCACTCTTCTCTGCTGTTTCATGTTGTCACTCTTCTCTGCTGTTTCATGTCGTCACTCTTCTCTGCTGTTTCATGTCGTCACTCTTCTCTGCTGTTTCAAGGTGTCACTCTTCTCTGCTGTTTCATGTTGTCACCCTTCTCTGCTGTTTCATGTTGTCACTCTTCTCTGCTGTTTCATGTTGTCACTCTTCTCTGCTGTTTCTTGTTGTCACTCTTCTCTGCTGTTTCTTGTTGTCACTCTTCTCTGCTGTTTCATGTTGTCACTCTTCTCTGCTGTTTCATGTTGTCACCCTTTCCTCTTGTTTCATGTTGTCACCCTTCTCTGCTGTTTCATGTTGTCACCCTTCCCTGCTGTTTCATGTTGTCACTCTTCTCTGCTGTTTCATGTTGTCACCCTTCTCTGCTGTTTCATGTTGTCACTCTTCTCTGCTGTTTCATGTTGTCACCCTTCTCTGCTGTTTCATGTTGTCACCCTTCTCTGCTGTTTCATGTTGTCACTCTTCTCAGCCTGTTTCTTGTTGTCACCCTTCTCTGTTGTTTCATGTTGTCACTCTTCTCTGCTGTTTCATGTTGTCACCCTTCTCTGCTGTTTCATGTTGTCACTCTTCTCTGCTGTTTCATGTCGTCACTCTTCTCTGCTGTTTCATGGTGTCACTCTTCTCTGCTGTTTCATGTTGTCACCCTTCTCTGCTGTTTCATGTTGTCACTCTTCTCTGCTGTTTCATGTTGTCACTCTTCTCTGCTGTTTCTTGTTGTCACTCTTCTCTGCTGTTTCTTGTTGTCACTCTTCTCTGCTGTTTCATGTTGTCATTCTTCTCTGCTGTTTCATGTTGTCACCATTTCCTCTTGTTTCATGTTGTCACCCTTCTCTGCTGTTTCATGTTGTCACCCTTCTCTGCTGTTTCATGTTGTCACTCTTCTCTGCTGTTTCATGTTGTCACCCTTCTCTGCTGTTTCATGTTGTCACTCTTCTCTGCTGTTTCATGTTGTCACCCTTCTCTGCTGTTTCATGTTGTCACTCTTCACTCTTCTCTGCTGTTTCATGTCGTCACCCTTCTCTGCTGTTTCATGTCGTCACTCTTCTCTGCTGTTTCATGTCGTCACTCTTCTCTGCTGTTTCATGTCATCTCTCTTCTCTGCTGTTTCATGTTGTCATTCTTCTCTGCTGTTTCATGTCGTCACTCTTCTCTGCTGTTTCATGTTGTCACCCTTCTCTGCTGTTTCATGTTGTCACTCTTCTCTGCTGTTTCATGTTGTCACTCTTCTCTGCTGTTTCATGTTGTCACTCTTCTCTGCTGTTTCATGTCGTCACTCTTCTCTGCTATTTCATGTTGTCACTATTCTCTGCTGTTTCATGTTGTCACTCTTCTCTGCTGTTTCATGTCGTCACTCTTCTCTGCTGTTTCATGTTGTCACTCTTCTCTGCTGTTTCATGTTGTCACTCTTCTCTGCTATTTCATGTTGTCACCCTTCTCTGCTGTTTCATGTTGTCACTCTTCTCTGCTGTTTCATGTTGTCACCCTTCTCTGCTGTTTCATGTTGTCACTCTTCTCTGCTTTTTCATGTTGTCACTCTTCTCTGCTGTTTCATGGTGTCACTCTTCTCTGCTGTTTCATGTCGTCACTCTTCTCTGCTGTTTCATGTTGTCACCCTTCTCTGCTGTTTCATGTCGTCACCCTTCTCTGCTGTTTCATGTTGTCACTCTTCTCTGCTGTTTCATGTTGTCACTCTTCTCTGCTGTTTCATGTTGTCACCCTTCTCTGCTGTTTCATGTTGTCACCCTTCTCTGCTGTTTCATGTTGTCACTCTTCTCAGCCTGTTTCTTGTTGTCACCCTTCTCTGCAGTTTCATGTTGTCACTCTTCTCTGCTGTTTCATGTTGTCACTCTTCTCTGCTGTTTCATGTCGTCACTCTTCTCTGCTGTTTCATGTTTTCACTCTTCTCTGCTGTTTCATGTCGTCACTCTTCTCTGCTGTTTCATGTTGTCACTATTCTCTGCTGTTTCATGTCGTCACTCTTCTCTGCTGTTTCATGTCGTCACTCTTCTCTGCTGTTTCATGTCGTCACTCTTCTCTGCTGTTTCATGTCGTCACTCTTCTCTGCTGTTTCATGTTGTCACTCTTCTCTGCTGTTTCATGTTGTCACCCTTCTCTGCTGTTTCATGTTGTCACCCTTCTCTGCTGTTTCATGTTGTCACTCTTCTCTGCTGTTTCATGTTGTCACTCTTCTCTGCTATTTCATGTTGTCACCCTTCTCTGCTGTTTCATGTTGTCACTCTTCTCTGCTGTTTCATGTTGTCACCCTTCTCTGCTGTTTCATGTTGTCACTCTTCTCTGCTTTTTCATGTTGTCACTCTTCTCTGCTGTTTCATGTTGTCACTCTTCTCTGCTGTTTCATGTCGTCACTCTTCTCTGCTGTTTCATGTTGTCACTCTTCTCTGCTGTTTCATGTCGTCACTCTTCTCTGCTGTTTCATGTCGTCACTCTTCTCTGCTGTTTCATGTTGTCACTCTTCTCTGCTGTTTCATGTTGTCACTCTTCTCTGCTGTTTCATGTTGTCACTCTTCTCTGCTGTTTCATGTTGTCACTCTTCTCTGCTGTTTCATGTTGTCCCCCTTCTCTGCTGTTTCATGTTGTCACCCTTCTCAGCCTGTTTCTTGTTGTCACCCTTCTCTGCAGTTTCATGTTGTCACTCTTCTCTGCTGTTTAATGTTGTCACTCTTCTCTGCTGTTTCATGTCGTCACTCTTCTCTGCTGTTTCATGTTTTCACTCTTCTCTGCTGTTTCATGTCGTCACTCTTCTCTGCTGTTTCATGTTGTCACTATTCTCTGCTGTTTCATGTTGTCACTCTTCTCTGCTGTTTCATGTCGTCACTCTTCTCTGCTGTTTCATGTCGTCACTCTTCTCTGCTGTTTCATGTCGTCACTCTTCTCTGCTGTTTCATGTCGTCACCCTTCTCTGCTGTTTCATGTTGTCACCCTTCTCTGCTGTTTCATGTTGTCACTCTTCTCTGCTGTTTCATGTTGTCACCCTTCTCTGCTGTTTCATGTTGTCACTCTTCTCTGCTGTTTCATGTTGTCACCCTTCTCTGCTGTTTCATGTTGTCGCCCTTCTCTGCTGTTTCATGTTGTCACTCTTCTCTGCTGTTTCATGGTGTCACTCTTCTCTGCTGTTTCATGTTGTCACTCTTCTCTGCTGTTTCTTGTTGTCACTCTTCTCTGCATTTTCAGGTTGTCACTCTTCTCTGCTGTTTCATGTTGTCACCCTTCTCTGCTGTTTCATGTTGTCACTCTTCTCTGCTGTTTCATGTTCTCACCTTTCTCTGCTGTTTCATGTTATCACTCTTCTCTGATGTTTCATGTTGTCACTCTTCTCTGCTGTTTCATGTTGTCACTCTTCTCTGCTGTTTCATGTTGTCACCCTTTCCTCTTGTTTCATGTTGTCACCCTTTCCTCTTGTTTCATGTTGTCACCCTACTCTGCTGTTTCATGTTGTCACTCTTCTCTGCTGTTTCATGTTGTCACCCTTCTCTGCTGTTTCATGTTGTCACCCTTCTCTGCTGTTTCATGTCGTCACTCTTCTCTGCTGTTTCATGTTGTCACCCTTCTCTGCTGTTTCATGTTGTCACTCTTCTCTGCTGTTTCATGTTGTCACTCTTCTTTGCTGTTTCATGTTGTCACTCTTCTCTGCTTTTCATGTTGTCACTCTTCTCTGCTGTTTCATGTTGTCACTCTTCTCTGCTGTTTCATGTCGTCACTCTTCTCTGCTCTTTCATGTTGTCACCCGTCACTGCTGTTTCATGTTGTCACTCTTCTCTGCTGTTTCATGTTGTCACCCTTCTCTGCTGTTTCATGTTGTCATTCTTCTCTGCTGTTTCATGTTGTCACCCTTCTCTGCTGTTTCATGTTGTCACTCTTCTCTGCTGTTTCATGTTGTCACCCTTCTCTGCTGTTTCATGTTGTCACTCTTCTCTGCTGTTTCATGTTGTCACTCTTCTCTGCTGTTTCGTGTTTTCACCCTTCTCTGCTTTTCATGTTGTCACCCTTCTCTGCTGTTTCATGTTGTCACTCTTCTCTGCTGTTTCATGTTGTCACCCTTCTCTGCTGTTTCATGTTGTCACTCTTCTCTGCTGTTTCATGTCGTCACTCTTCTCTGCTGTTTCATGTCGTCACTCTTCTCTGCTGTTTCATGTCGTCACTCTTCTCTGCTGTTTCATGTTGTCACCCTTCTCTGCTGTTTCATGTTGTCACTCTTCTCTGCTGTTTCATGTTGTCACCCTTGTCTGCTGTTTCATGTTGTCACTCTTCTCTGCTGTTTCATGTTGTCACTCTTCTCTGCTGTTTCATGTTGTCACCCTTCTCTGCTGTTTCATGTCGTCACCCTTCTCTGCTGTTTCACGTTGTCACTCTTCTCTGCTGTTTCATGTCGTCACTCTTCTCTGCTGTTTCATGTCGTCACCCTTCTCTGCTGTTTCATGTCGTCACTCTTCTCTGCTGTTTCATGTCATCACCCTTCTCTGCTGTTTCATGTCGTCACTCTTCTCTGCTGTTTCATGTCGTCACTCTTCTCTGCTGTTTCATGTTGTCACTCTTCTCTGCTGTTTCATGTCGTCACTCTTCTCTGCTGTTTCATGTTGTCACCCTTCTCTGCTGTTTCATGTTGTCACTCTTCTCTGCTGTTTCATGTTGTCACTCTTCTCTGCTGTTTCATGTCGTCACTCTTCTCTGCTGTTTCATTTCGTCACTCTTCTCTGCTGTTTCATGTTGTCACTATTCTCTGCTGTTTCATGTCGTCACTCTTTTCTGCTGTTTCATGTTGTCACTCTTCTCTGCTGTTTCATGTTGTCACTCTTCTCTGCTGTTTCATGTTGTCACTCTTCTCAGCTGTTTCATGTTGTCACCATTCTCTGCTGTTTCATGTTGTCACTCTTCTCTGCTGTTTCATGTTGTCACCCTTCTCTGTTTTTTCATGTTGTCACTCTTCTCTGCTGTTTCATGTTGTCACCCTTCTCTGCTGTTTCATGTTGTCACTCTTCTCTGCTGTTTCATGTTGTCACTCTTCTCTGCTGTTTCATGTTGTCACTCTTCTCTGCTTTTCCTGTTGTCACTCTTCTCTGCTGTTTCATGTCGTCACTCTTCTCTGCTGTTTCATGTCGTCACTCTTCTCTGCTGTTTCATGTTGTCACTATTCTCTGCTGTTTCATGTCGTCACTCTTCTCTGCTGATTCATGTCGTCACCCTTCTCTGCTGTTTCATGTCGTCACTCTTCTCTGCTGTTTCTTGTTGTCACCCTTCTCTGCTGTTTCATGTTGTCACTCTTCTCTGCTGTTTCATGTTGTCACTCTTCTCTGCTGTTTCATGTTGTCACCCTTCTCTGCTGTTTCATGTTGTCACTCTTCTCTGCTGTTTCATGTTGTCACTCTTCTCTTGTGTCACCCTTCTCTGCTGTTTCATGCTGTCACTCTTCTCTGCTGTTTCATGTTGTCACTCTTCTCTGCTGTTTCATGTTGTCACTCTTCTCTGCTGTTTCATGTTGTCACTCTTCTCTGCTGTTTCATGTTGTCACTCTTCTCTGCTGTTTCATGTTGTCACTATTCTCTGCTGTTTCATGTTGTCACTCTTCTCTGCTGTTTCATGTCGTCACTCTTCTCTGCTGTTTCATGTTGTCACTATTCTCTGCTGTTTCATGTTGTCACTCTTCTCTGCTGTTTCATGTCGTCACCCTTCTCTGCTGTTTCATGTCGTCACTCTTCTCTGCTGTTTCATGTCGTCACTCTTCTCTGCTGTTTCATGTTGTCACCCTTCTCTGCTGTTTCATGTTGTCACTCTTCTCTGCTGTTTCATGTTGTCACCCTTGTCTGCTGTTTCATGTTGTCACTCTTCTCTGCTGTTTCATGTTGTCACTCTTCTCTGCTGTTTCATGTTGTCACCCTTCTCTGCTGTTTCATGTCGTCACCCTTCTCTGCTGTTTCATGTTGTCACTCTTCTCTGCTGTTTCATGTCGTCACTCTTCTCTGCTGTTTCATGTCGTCACCCTTCTCTGCTGTTTCATGTCGTCACTCTTCTCTGCTGTTTCATGTCATCACCCTTCTCTGCTGTTTCATGTCGTCACTCTTCTCTGCTGTTTCATGTCGTCACTCTTCTCTGCTGTTTCATGTCGTCACTCTTCTCTGCTGTTTCATGTCGTCACTCTTCTCTGCTGTTTCATGTTGTCACCCTTCTCTGCTGTTTCATGTTGTCACTCTTCTCTGCTGTTTCATGTTGTCACTCTTCTCTGCTGTTTCATGTCGTCACTCTTCTCTGCTGTTTCATTTCGTCACTCTTCTCTGCTGTTTCATGTTGTCACTATTCTCTGCTGTTTCATGTCGTCACTCTTTTCTGCTGTTTCATGTTGTCACTCTTGTCTGCTGTTTCATGTTGTCACTCTTCTCTGCTGTTTCATGTTGTCACCCTACTCTGCTGTTTCATGTTGTCACTCTTCTCTGCTGTTTCATGTTGTCACCCTTCTCTGCTGTTTCATGTCGTCACTCTTCTCTGCTGTTTCATGTTGTCACTATTCTCTGCTGTTTCATGTCGTCACTCTTTTCTGCTGTTTCATGTTTTCACTCTTCTCTGCTGTTTCATGTTGTCACTCTTCTCTGCTGTTTGTTGTTGTCACTCTTCTCTGCTGTTTCATGTTGTCACTCTTCTCTGCTGTTTCATGTTGTCACCCTTTCCTCTTGTTTCATGTTGTCACCCTTCTCTGCTGTTTCATGTTGTCACTCTTCTCTGCTGTTTCATGTCGTCATTCTTCTCTGCTGTTTCATGTTGTCACCCTTCTTTGCTGTTTAATGTTGTTGCCAGTCATTTACTAGTAAGTTACTAATCATTTGTTGGTGATTTACTGGTGATCTACCAACGATCTTCCAATAATTTATCAGTGATTAACCAATGACTTACTGGTGATCTCACTGAGTAATTACTACACACCTAACCACCAGCAATGCAACAATAAATGTCCTCATGTGAATAAGTCCTTCACATTCGTCTGAATAAAGTGATACAACAGAAGTTTTACCCCCCCACACACACACACACTCACGCACGCACGCACGCACACGTACGCACACACACACACACGCACGCACGCACGCACGCACACGCACCACACACACACACACACACACACGCACGCACGCACACGCACCACACACACATGCACGCACGCACGCACGCACGCACACACGCACACACACACACGCACGCGCACACGCACCATGCACGCACACACACACCGCTGCTGCTTTACTTACATCTGACCCGGTGAGAAGTTCAGCAGCGGTGCGGGGTCTGAGCAACAGAAACTGGATCCTCTGAAGGTCCAGAAAATCAACTGGTTCTTGCTCACAGAAACTTTATCTGAGAGTTCCCGTTGTGCACGGTGCAGCACGCTCACGTTTCACCACTGATTTAGCAGAGAAGAAACAGAACCGATTCAGAACAGTTCAGACATCTTCCTGCTCTTTCCGTGCTGAGGAAATGAGAGGCAACAGAGTTAAAGAGCAGGAATTCCCACTCGCTGCCGTGAAGCACCTCAGGATTTATCCTGTGGTGATTAGCCTGACTTGTGCAGCTGGGTGTGTATTCAGCAGGAGTGAAAGGGTTAAACTGCCCCTGATTAGAGAACAAAAGGGTTAATAAAACATGTTAGCCTTCAGTCTGAGCTGCTCACCCCGCAGGTTAAAGGTCACCGTAAAGAAGACGACGAGTGATTACTGTAAGGGTCTAATCAGTTTAAATCAGAGCGCAGCTCCTTGTGAGTTCTGGTTCCGATGGTTTCACGTCTGAGAAAAAGAACCGTTAAAAATATCAGCTTCAGATTTAGTCTCACTCTTCATTTCCAGCAGTGACTTAGGGAGCCTGTCTCCTCCCGTTCTGGTCGGCTCACGGGTCTCCGGGAGAACGAAGCAACGTCGGCGGGGCTGAAAACGCCATTTTCTAATCCACGTTGCCTCAGACCGCATCACACGTGTTATATGTTCATTTACATATAAACTAATGATGGCGTTCCCACCACGCCTGTCACGTATTTGAGATTCATCAGCTTGTAAAAGTTTGTAATTAGCATGACTACACACTAGACCTCGGCACGTTGCATGGTGACATCACCACAGAAGCTCCTCCCCCTAGCGTAACTGCTACTCACCACATGACCAGATGTATGCTGGTTCTTTCCTCCTGTGGGAAGTTTGATTAACTTCCAGCCCTTTTCCCTCAGTTTTCTCCGTGTCTGGGTCGATGATGTCACCTTCGTGAAGCGCATTTGTAGTCCCCCCCCCCCCCCATAGTAGGTCGTTCTTATTCATCCATTCATCTCACGCACACAATGACAAGGATTGTCAAGAAAGCACGTTTGCCGTGTTTATTCAACTGAAACTGATCACCACATCTAGATTTACTGTCTTTCTTTTGTCGTCGTCCTCCAACCCCATGGATCCGGTGTCGTCCTACAGCTCTCCTGAAGGACTCCGACATCAGTAACAGCACAAAAGCAGCGGTTTGTGGCGTATTCGGCGTGCTGCTACCAGACGTCCAGCGTGAGCAGTCAGGCTGCAGCCGAG